>NW_012277437.1:0-1303 GCF_000151885.1 Dipodomys ordii
AAAAAAAAAAAAAAAAAAATACAACATCTTTGTAAATGTCCAAATGCTGAGTAGCCAATGGCAATTGCCAGTGCACATGGAAACAGTGCCAAGGGCAGCTAGTTTAGAGGGACAGTCAGTCTCCCCACTTGGACTGGAGCTCTATTTGCTGTTCACAAGCACCTCTACAAATGCACCCTTTATATACCTAAATATATTTGTATACCTAAATATAAGTATGCCCTTCCCCTCTCCCCATCCCCAGTGCTGGGGCTGGTGGGGAAACAGAGGCAGCAGCTTGCCTTTGGCATCACACAGGTGGAAGGAGACCTACAATCCCCTCTCTAACCTCCCCCAACCCCAGGTCCTCCACCTTCTGATAGTTTTTCTGACTCTTCCACTTAGAAAACTAGTTTGTTAGTATGTAAGTTTTAACTTTTTTCGTGTGTGCCAGTCCTGGGGTTTGAACTCAGGTCTGGGTGCTGTCCCTGAGCTTTTGTGCTCAAGGCTTATGCTCTACCATTTTGAGCCACAGCACTATTTATGGCTTTTTGGTGGTTCATTGGAGAAAGTCTCACAGACTTTGCTGCCTGGTCTGTCTTTAGATCAAAGCTTCCTGCGAAGGGCTGGGAAGGTGGCTCAGTGGTAGAGCGCTTGCCTTGCATGCTCAAGACCCTGGGTTCGATTCCTCAGCACCACATAAGCAAACAGAAAAAAGCCAGAAGTGGCACTGTGGCTCAAGTGGTAGAGCGCTAGCCTTGAGCTGAAGAGCTGAGGGACAGCGCCCAGACCCAGAGTTCAATCCCCATAGCCAAAACAAACAAAAAAAAAGTTAGTGGTCTTACCAGGTGCTGGGTGGCTCATGCCTGGAATCCTAGCTACTCAGGAAACTGAGATCTGAGGATCATGGTTCGAAGCCAGCCTGGGCAGAAAGGTCTGTGAGATTCTTATCTCCAATAAACTACTCAGAAAAAGTTGGAAGTGGCTCAAGTGGTAGAGCACTAGCCTTGAGAAAAAGAATCTCAGGGGACTGGGAAGGTGGCTCAGTGGTAGAGTGCTTGCCTTGCATGCATGAGGCCCTGGGTTCGATTCCTCAGTACCACATAAGCAAAAAGAAAAAAGCCAGAAGTGGCGCTGTGGCTCAAGTGGTAGAGAGCTATCCTTGAGCTGAAAAGCTGAGGGACAGCACCCAGGCCCAGAGTTCAGGCCCCATGACTGGACCCCCCCCCAAAAAAAAAAAACAACAATTAACCATCAGAAAACCAGAAATTGTGCTTTGGCTCAAATGGTAGAGCTATAGCCTTGAGCTGAAGAGCTGAGGGAC
>NW_012277438.1:0-2247 GCF_000151885.1 Dipodomys ordii
GGGGGATATGGGAAGAGATAGGAAGGGGAAACAAAGGAGGAAGCAACAATGCTTGATAAGAAATGTACTCATTATTTTGCCCATGTAATTGTAACTTCTCTGTACGGTATTTTCATTAAAAAAAAAGAATTAAGTATCATTTAATGTGCAATAATACAAAGAAATTCAATTTAGAGTATCACTCTCTCAATTTAGTCTTGAAGTAATCCAGGATCTGACTACTCTGATCATTGTTGATAAGGAACATAGAGTATCAGATACCATTATGGCTCCTAAAAATGTCGTGAAGCTGGAGTCTGACCTATCAAAAGGCTTAGATGGAAGATCTCAGGTTTCAGGTTTCAATATTACATGTTAACAAAACATTCAGTGTCTCCCAGACTTACCTAAAGCTGCAGGAAGGCTTTGGGAACAGTCAGCGGAGCTTCAGAAAAGTCAGTAGAGAGTAACAGGTCCTTCTGATAAGAACAACTAACCTCTGCCAAAAGATGACTGACAGGACTATTGAAACAAAAACCTTTCTTCTTCCATGCCACGCCTCTGGAAATGGAAAGGTCTTTTCTTTCGTTCCTCTAGATTTTGAGAGTTTCCATCTGTTTGAAAAGTTTCAGATTGCATGTCTCCTCCAGATCCTTGAGGAGAGGGGATGGGAAAAACTTGCAGGTCCTTTCACCTGCCAGTGCTTTCCCAATCTGTGGGATCCAATCTGTGGTCTCCTTCAACACGCTGTCAGCCACCTGTTCATTATGGTAGTCATTTGTCTGTTGCTAGTGCTCTATAAGTTGTTTGTATTTGTACTGTTAGGCATTTCTTCATTCAGAAAAAGGAGTAAAGAAAGAAACTCAGTTTGCATGTAGTCCTTAAAGAACTAATGGCATTTAACAAGAAACATCTCTCATCTTGTAAGATGATAAACATTTTAGAGGAAACTATTATATTCAGGTCTTCTAATTTACATCGTTCTCCAATATTCAGTGAGTTCCCACTGTCCCCATCACCCTCACTGGTATTTCAAATGATTGTCGTTTTTTGTGAGGGCTGGTACTGGGGTTGCATCTGAGGATCTTGAGCATGCTTCACTTGATATTCACTCACATGATACTCCACCACTTGAGTCACCTCTACCCAGTTTTTAGCTGTTTATTTTGAAGACAGAGTCTCATGGATTTTTCTGCCTGAGCTGGCTTAGAACCATGTACAGCCCTATGATTTCAGCCTCCTGATGATTATAAGTGTGATCTACCAGCACTCAGGCAGACTATAGGTTTAATGTAGCTATTCAAATGTTTTAATGTTGCTTGAATGGAGGAATCTTGCTGACACTCAGCAGACAAAATGATTGAAATGGTAGTTTCACATTCATCTCAGAGACATAAAGTTCTTTTATTTCTAATCAGCTTTGCCAGATAATATTGGAAGATAGATTGTTTTCCAACAAGGATTGGAAATTTCAGAAAGAAAGATGTATCTGTCAGCTTCCTACGAAGTATCCTGAAATGACTGAGACTACAAATTCACCCCAACATGTTTAGGCCAAAAGTCCTATAGAGGCTCCTTGGTCCCTTGGTTCAGAATTCTAACTATAGATCTGTGCTTTCTGAATCCTTTTATTGTCTCTGGGTGATTTTACCTGTGGAGTTCATATCAATAAATTAAATGAATGAATGGCTGAAGACTGGATTTACAAATATTTAAGTGAAAAGTAAATTAGACTACCTAGAAATAAAGTTTAAAGTTTTTAGCAAATGTCGTCAGTGTTTGAGAGGGCTTAAGATGAGGAAATCTTGCAATTCTACAATAAGGAAAACAACCAATTTAAGATGAGCAAAGAACCTGAATAGACATTTCTCAAAAAAGATGTACATAAATGGCCAAGAAGCACCTAAAAGATGGTCAGTATCATTAACCATTGAGAAACATAAACCACTTCACACCCACTAGAGTGGCTATGATAAGTAAAGACAAGAAAATAGTCTGCATTGAAGAGAATGTATAGAAATTGGAACATTCATTTGTAGTAGGTGGGAATATAAGATGGTATAGCAGCTTTGAAAAATGGTATGGCATTTCCTTAAAAAGTTAAATATAGCAGGGCACTGGTGGCTCACGCCTGTAATCCTAGCTACTCAGGAGGCTGAGATCTGAGGATCTTGGTTCAAAGCCAGCCCGGGCAGGAGAGACCGTGAGACTCCTATCTCCAATAAAACACCAGAAAACCGGAAGTGGCGCTGTAGCTCAAGTGGTAGA
>NW_012277439.1:0-2098 GCF_000151885.1 Dipodomys ordii
CACACACACACACACAGAGCCAGAGTGGAGTGCTAACCTTAAACAAAAAAAGCTCAGGGTCAGCACCCAAGACCTGCATTCAACCCTCAGGCCCGGCATTAAAAAAAAAAAAAGACTTTGTGGTTCCAAACCCAGAGAGAAGTTCAGAGGCACAGAATGGTTGGCCACCTGCCTCCTGTACAGAGAATGAAGGTTGCTGCTCACTTGCCTACATGAAGCCTCTCAGAGGAGCCTCAAATTCTACCCTGGGCTGAATTCCCTTCAGGAGCACCATTGGTTTATCCAAATTAATTTTTGTAATCCATTAAATTTTAACACTGTTCGGAAAACTTTTTTTTTTTTTGGCTGTCGTGGGGCTTGAACTCTGGGTCTGGGCACTGTCCCTCAGCTCTTCAGCTCAAGGTGAGCACTCTACCACTTGAGCTACAACACCACTTCTGGTTTTCTGGTGGTTTATTGGAGAAAAGAGTTTCATGGACTTTCCTGCCTGGGCTGGCTTTGAACCGCAATCTTCAGATCTCAGCCTCCTGACTAGCTAGGATACAGGTGTGAATCACCAGCACCCGGCTAGGAAACCTTTTTTTTTTGCTGCTCCTGGGGCTTGAACTCAGGGCATGGGTGCTGTCCATTAGTTGTTGTTTTCCTGCTCAAGGCTGTTGTTCTACCATTTGAATCACACCTCCACTTCCAGGTTTTCCTGGTTAATTGAAGATAAGAGTCTCATGGATTTTCCTGCCAGGACTGGCTTTGAACCTTGATCCTCAAATTTCAGCTTCTTGAGTAGCTAGGATCATAGGCATGAGCTACTGGTGCCCAACCTCCAGCGTGTTCTGATTTACCCAAACCTTCTTCCTCACTGAGCCCCGCCTCCTGCCTGGTGAGTCATTATTTTACCCTCCCACACCCAGCCCCGGGGAGCCTAAGCACCCCTCCACTTTCCTCCAATGTGCTACTCCATGATGGCCTTACCCTTGGGAGTTATGGTCCTCCTGGGCGGTGAGTGGAATCCCAGGGCTGGGAAGAAGCTGGGGGGAATGTGTGTGTGGAGGGGGGAGGGGGCTCTGTCTGATGGGTTAGCTGTCGAGAGTCTCAGGAACAGCTGAAGGCAGAGTCTGGCTTGAGATGAGGAATGGCTAGGAAATTTGGGGTGCTGTGACCTAAACACAGGTGAGGGGAGATGGGCTCTGTGGGGATGAACTGTTTCTCCAAATGCCAGGGTTTTCCAGGGCTTCTCTCCCTCTTTTCACAGAGCCCTGGTGTGGGTGCTGTGGGTGCGAGAAATGGGCTCAGGCAGCCCCCTAGAAGGGGAAGACTATACATTCCAACCAAGGAGGGAGAAAAGTTAGATACTCCTTTCTGGGCTGTGATTTATCCCCACTAGGTAAAGCACCCCCATTGTGATCGAGAGAATAGTCCAGAATCTGAAAATTCTGTCAAGACCATATTCATGTATCACTTAAGAATCAGATTGTGCTGGGTGCTGGTGGCTCATATCTGTCATCGCTAGCTACTCAGGAGGCTGAGATCTGAGGATTGTAGTTCAAAGCCAACCTGGGCAAGAAAGTCTGTGAGACTCTTATCTCCAATGAACCATCAAAAAGCCAGAAATGGAGCTGTGGCTCAAGTGGTAGCGTGCTAGTCTTGAGTGAAAAAGCTCAAGGACAGTGTCCAGCCCCTGATTTCAAGGTCTAGGACTGGCATAAAGAAAAAAAAAAGAGTAAATGAGGACATCCATAACTGAAAACAGTTAATTGCAGATTCTCCGCCATTGTCCTCTTTGAGGATTTCTTCCCCATATTCTCACCAGCATTTGTATTTCTTTTTCTTTTTCTTTCTGCCAGTCCTGGGCTTGAACTCAGGGTCTGAGTGCTGTGCCTGAGCCTCTTTGTGTTCATGGCTAGCACTCTACCAGTTCAGTCAGAACACCACTTCTGGCTTTTTTTTTTCTGAGTAGTTTATTGGAGATGAGAGTTTCACAGACTTTCCTGTCCAGGCTGACTTCAAACCGTGATCCTTAGATCTCAGCCTCCTGAGCAGCGAGGATTACAGGTGTGAGCCACTGGCGCCTGGCTTATTATTTGTTTTCTTTTTTTTTTTT
>NW_012277440.1:0-2301 GCF_000151885.1 Dipodomys ordii
GGATGGGAAGGGGAAACAAAGGAGGAGACTACAATGCTTGATAAGAAATGTACTCATTATCTTGCCCATGTAATTGTAACTCCTCTGTACAGTATTCTCACAATAAAAAAAATGTAACTTGAAGGTATACCTGGGATAAAGAAAGATAGTGGAAGGGAGACATTGACCAAGATAAATTGTAGTTATAATCTGACTTCTGCAACTAAAATCTTTTTGTACAGCTACTTAATAAAAGGAAATATTAAAAAATAGAAATACAAACAGCAACTAATGTTTCTGAAACACATTTTACTTGTATAGATGCATACGAAAGGAGTAAGATAGAAAAATGTTACTTCAAGTAAATGGAATCCAAACCAAGCAGATACTCATATTTAAAAAGGCAACTTCAATATAAATAGTAAAATGTAATTAGCATCAGCCATTATATATTAATAAACAAGAAAATGTAAGAATTGTACATTTCTTCACATGCATATGTAAATATGTGTGTGCACTTAATATCAATAAGCAATCACTACTGGAAACACAAGTCCACATTCAGTAATAATGGGTATTAACACTATCCAATTCCCATCAATAAATGTTATGAAAATATTTATAAACAATGGAATCCTATGCCTCCATCAGAAAGAATGACATTGCCCCATTTGTCAGGAAATGGAAAAACTTAGAAAAAATTATATTAAGTGAAGTAAGCCAGGCCCAAAGAAACATAGGTCCCATGGTTTCCCTTATTTGCAATAACTAATATATGTCTGAGACAAACAGAAACTGTCAGATAAGTTGATGTTAGGCGAAAGGAACCCCAAGATGAGGATTCAAATTTTTTTTTCTTTCTTGCGATTGTTTCCAACATATTTATAAGATGATTTCTTTGCTGCTTTGTATGTCCCCCACCTCATGGTATAAGCCCTGCTTTCACTGTATTTGATATTGATATAATTTGTGGAAGGGGGGGAAATTGTTTAAATAGGGATACAGGTGGACCCATTGCAACAATGAGATGTACAAGATGTTATGTCGAAAAACTTTATAATTTTGGTGGGGTGGGGGATTTGGGGTGGGGGGATGGAGAGGGGAACGGATGGTATGGGGAAACAAAGGAGGAGGCAACAATGCTTGATAAGAAATGCACTCACTATCTTGCCCATGTAATTGTAACCCCTCTGTATGGTATTTTCACAGTAATAAAAAAATATTTAAAGCCTTAGCAGGTAAAATGTATAATGTATCAAGTGGTCCTCACAAATATGTACAAAATATTCTATTCAACAGTTACAGAGTATACATTCTTCTAAGCTGCTCATGGAACTTCCTCCAAAATAGGTCCCAAGTTGAAAGCTAACTTCTGAATGGAGACAGGAGGGAGGGAGTGGGAGAGAATGAAAAAAAGTAGACACTGTACCAAAGGAAATGTTATACTCATTACTTGACTCATGTAACTGTAATCCCTCTGTACATCAACTCTATATTAACAATTAAATTAATTTTAAAAAGAAGAAATAAATTCTTTTATCTTATCAAACATAATGGAACCCAGTTAAAAATCAACATCAAAAGTCACTAGAGAAACTATCCAAACAAATGGATATTTAGCAACATAATTTTTGAATGGCCATTGGGTCATTGAACAAACATGAGTGGAATCTAATTAAAAAATTTAAATACCATAAATTTGGAGATACAGCAAATAAAATATTCTATTTGTCATTTACAGCTATGTGAGTGCCTACATTAAAGATCATCAGAGATAAATCAAATAATATCATGATGTGTTTTTAAAACTCACAAAATCAGAAACCTTAAGTTCTAGATGGAAAGAAACTAAAAGTCAAGATGAAAACTAATGAAATGGAGATGAAAATTTAATGCAAAGAATTAATGAAACAGCAACAGGTTTTGTCAGTAGACAAAATTGACAGTTAAGATAAACAAAGGAATCTTGCCCATTTTAATTGTAACCCCTCTGTACAGTATTTTCACAATAATAATAATAAAATGAACAGACCTCAGGACCAATGGAATAGAATTAACCCCACTCCCCCCCAAAAAAAAAGACAAACAAAGGAAAGAGAGGAGATCTCAATAATGTTAGAAACTTTTAAAAGGAATATTAGCTGGCCGTGGTAGCGCACTCCAGTAATCAACGAGGAGGATGAGGCAGGAGGATCACGAGTTCGAGACCAGCCTGGGCTACACCTTGGGGCTGGGAAGGTGGCTCAGTGGTAGAGCGCTTGCCTTGCATGCATGAGACCCTGGGTTCGATTCCTCAGCACCACATAAGCAAAAAGAAAAAAG
>NW_012277441.1:0-6247 GCF_000151885.1 Dipodomys ordii
CAAGGCTAGCGCTCTACCACTTGAGCCACAGCGCCACTTCCGGCTTTTTTCTTTTTGCTTATGTGGTGCTAAGGAATCGAACCCAGGGCCTCGAGCATGCCACTGAGCCACCTTCCCAGCCCTTTTGTGATATTCTTAATACATGTATTCATGCAAATTGTTGGAATTCTCACAGTTTCTGGGAAGGACATTTTTCAGAGTGGTTTTGACTTGTTACCATTTTCCATTGCTAATGCTTGTGTTCAAATTCATGTAAGATTATTATTGTTATTATTATTATTGTTTTTTTCTTTGTTAGGGCTTGGTTGATGTTTGGATTGCTGTTTTTTTACTGGTTATTTTTCATGGAGTTTTGTCCCTGGAAAGTAGAGCTGGAGTGGTGGTGGACATACTGCAATTGTATTAATTGTAGAGCCAGATGAGATGGCTCAATAATTGAGACAGTGCTGTGGGAATTTATGGAGTCTCATTAGAAGTGAAATTGGAGTCCCTTAAGAATTTTTTTTGTCAGTTGTGGGGCTTGAACTCAGTCCCTAAGCTCTTGCTCAAGGCTGGTGCCTTGAGGCACAGCTCTACTTGCACTTTTTTTTTTTTTTTGGTTATTGTTGTTTATGTGTTAGTCATGGAGCACTGTCCCTGAGCTCTTTTGTTCAAAGCTAGCACTTTACCACTTAAAGCCTTTGAGCCATAGTGCCACTTCTGGTTTTCTGGTGGTTTAATTGGAAGAGTCTCACAGACTTTCCTGCCCGGGCTGGCTTTGAATCATGATCCTTAGATCACAGCTTCCAGAGTAGCTAGGATTACAGGCATGAGCCACTAGTGCCTGGCTTCCACTTGCAGTTTTTGAGTGGTTAATTGGAGATAACAGTCTCAGGGGAATTTTCTGCCCAGGCTGTCTTTGAACTGTCATCCTCAGATCTCAGCCTCTGAGGAGCTAGGATTACAGGTATGAGCTATAGGCACCTGGCTCTTTCCCTGTCCTCCCCCCCCCCCCCCCCCCCCCCAGTCCTGGGGCTTGAACTTGGGGCCTGGAGACTGTCCCTAAGCTTCTTTTGCTCAAGGCTAGCTAGCACTCTACCACTTGAGCCACAGCACCAACTTCCAGCCTTTTCTGTGTAATTGAGGAATAGAACCCAGGGCTTCATGCATGCTAGGCAAGCACTCTACCACTAAGCCACATTCCCAGCCCTTCTTTTCTAAAGTAAAAGTTGCAAAAGTTGTACTGTTAACTTAGAAATAATTAAAATATAGACTGTCTAAAACATAGATGTATCCTTTTTTTTTTTTTGGTTGGTCTTGGACCTTAACCTCTGGCCCTGGGCGCTGTCCCTCAGCTTTTCAGCTCAAGACTAGCATTCTACCACTTTAGCCATAGCGCCGTTTCTGGTTTTCTGGTGGTTTATTGGAGATCAGAGCCTCAGATCTCAGCCTCCCGAGTAGCTAGGATTCCAGGCATGAGCCACCAGCGCCAGACTTAGATGTATCCTTTTTTTACCCACTGCCCCTACTAGCTACAAGTAACCCATCATTTATAATTGTATATTCTTCCAGGATTTTAAAAAATGTGTATATTCACATGGACTAAATTCCAAAAAAGAAAAGAAAAAGCCAGACACTGGTAGCTCACACCTGTAAATCATAACCACTCAGGAGACTGATATCTGAGGTTTGAAGCCAGCTTAGGGCAGGAAGGTCTATGCGACTCTTACTTCCAATTAACCACAAAAAAACAGGAAGTTGAGCTGTGGCTCAAGTGGTAGAGCACTAGCCTTAAGCAAACAAGTGTAGGGACAGTGCTCAGGCCCTGAGTTCAAGCCCCAGGACTGGCAAAAATAAATAACTCCCATTGTCCCTAGAGATAGGAGTGATGCTTCCTTGCAGATTCTACTCATACATACTTCTATTCCCCCTGTCTTTTATCACAGTTATGTTTTGTACCCTGTTCTTTGCCTTTTTCAGTGTATTTATTTAAATGATGTAGTTCTATCCTACTTGGAGCACCTCCTGTCTTCCTTCCTGACTTAGGTGGAAGCCTCTGGTTGTCCATCTGGTGACATGAAGTGACCTCTATTGTGTGTTGAGCTAGTGATGGAAGCCCAAGGATTCAAGTGCAGGTTGGCCACCTCTGACTTCTCACTCCTGGCCTGGTTAAGCCTTGTGGACTTGCTTATTAGCATGCATATCTGAGATAAGTCTCAAAATTCTCTTCAATTCCTGTTTAGAAGTCTATCTTACAGAATCTCAACTGCTGGGGAGGTTCCTCAGTGCTGAGAGAAGCAGTTACATATTGTTGGCCACGTGGCCTGGCTCCTATTTCTGCACAGGCAGGCTGAGTTTCAGCTTGGTGGTTCCAGGTAGGAACCAGTCAACATTCTGAGTTCTGAACTGCCATCTGCTTTGCAGCCTGCTGAAATGCTCAGTTTAGACAACATATAAAGTTTCCTGGAGACAGGACAAACCCACGCCTATGGAAAGAGCAGGAAGGTTACAGTGTGTGGTGTTCTGAGCAGTGACGAAGGCGTAACCAGGGAACTGACATGTTTGCTCCAATGCCAAGAATTCCAGGACAATTTGTTATCTAGCTAAAGCCAGTGTGGGTGCTTCAGAAAAGAAACCCGGGGACAAAAAAAACATAGTTTCCCTAGTTTCCTTTGCTTTCTTGCATACCTTCTGTTTCCTAATCCTGTGGGAAAGGCTGCTGATGTCCTCATCTTGTACAAGAATAAAAAGCTGCGTTCAGGCCAAGAAGTGGTTCTTAAGTGCTAAAGGTATTAATTTTTAGAAGGGGTTTCACAAGTGATGACAATTTCTCACTTTGAGAAATTATAATTGAGAGGACAGGTTAATGGGCTGAAAGAAAAACTAAGTTATGAGGAGAGCATGATTTCTCCTAACTAAGCCTAACCTGAAAGTATCAATTTCCTTTTTTAAAAAAGTTGGAATTATTGGACAGAAGAAATACAATGTGGTTTGTCTGATGTATGAAGACCTGTGTAGGGCTGGGATGGTGGCTCAGTGGTAGAGCGCTTGCCTTGCATGCCTGAGGCCCTGGGTTCGATTCCTCAGCACCACATAAGCAAAAAGAAAAAAGCTGGAGTGGCGCTGTGGCTCAAGTGGTAGAGCACTAGCCTTGAGCTGAAGAGCTGAGGGACAGCGTCCAGGCCCAGAGTTCAGACCCCACAACCGGACCCAAAAACAAAACAAAACAAAAAACAAAGACCTGTGTAATTCTTTTTTTTTTTTTTTTTTTCAGTCATGGGGCTTGAACTCTGGGCCTGGGTGCTGTTCCTTAGCTCTTCAGCTCAAGCTAGCACTCCACCAATTGAGCCACAGTGCCACTTCCAGTTTTCTGGTGGTTTATTGGAGATAAGAGTCTCACATACTTTCTTGCCTGGGCTGGCTTTGATCTGTGATCCTCAGATCTCAGCCTCCTGAGTAGTTAGGGTTACAGGCGTGAGCCCTGGCGCCCCACTCTGTGTAATTCTGAGAATACCATTCTAGAACATTACAGACAGATGAGCCTGTTAAGGAACTGTTGCCAAGGAAGTGGAAGTGTGGCTCAAATGGTAGAACATAGCTAAGGGACAGCTCCAAAAGGCCTGAGTTCATGTCCCAGCAAACATACACACACACACACACACAGAGTGGGCATTTGTTTGGGCACTGATAGCCAAAATACTTTGTTGCCGGCACCAGTGCTCATGCCTGTAATCCTAGCTACTTAGGAGGCTGAGATCTGAGGATCACAGATCAAAACTGCCCAGGCAGGAAAGTTTGTGAGACTCTTCAATAAACAACCAGAAAACCAGAAGTGGCACTGTGGCTCAAGCTTTGAGCTGAAGAGCTAAGGGACAGCGCCCAGGCCCAGAGTTCAAGCCCCAGGACTGACCAAAAAACAAAACAAAAAAAAACCATGCCAACTTTGTTAGCATAATATGAGAAATCAGTTCAGGATTACATTGTTTATTTTCATGCACTGGGCTGGCCACAGACCACTTTTTCTGCCTCCCGGTGACTGGGCTTACAGATCTACCCCATCACACCCAGCTTACTGATTGGAATGAAATCTCACTGGCTTTTTGCCTGGTTGGTCTTGAACTATGATTTCTACAGGCATGAACCATTACACTCAGTACAGATCTGGTGTTTTCATAGGTGAAACTTTTGCCTGTGTTGTATATTGTATAGGTATTTTTTTTTTTGTATTTTTTTGGTCAGTTGTGGGGCTTGAACTCTGGGATAAGGTGCTGTTCCTGAACTCTTCAGCTCAAGGTGAACACTCTACAACTTGAGTCACAGTGCCACTTCCAGTTCTCTCGTAGTTAATTGGAGATAAGAGTCTTAGCAGACTTTGCTGCCCAGGCTGGCTTTGAACTGCAATCCTTAGATCTCAGCCCCCTAAGTAGCTAGGATTACAGGCGTGAGCACTGACACCTGGCTTTATATAGGTTTTCTCTGTGTGTGTGTGTGTGTGTGTTTGTACAATGATTTTTTTCACAGCAAGTATCACTTTTCCTGTATATTATGATGATGATGATGATGATGATGATGATGTCTGTCATGGGGCTTGAACTCTGGGCCTGGGTGCTGTCCCTCAGCTCTTCAGCTCAAGGCTAGCACATTACCACTTGAGCCATAGTGTCACTTCCTATATTATTACATAGTTTGTAAATAACAATTTTAAGAGCAGTATACTATCCTATTCTGAGTCTGCTTTTTCCCCAGTGAAAATTCTATTTTGCAGAGGATTATTCTGGGCTCTTTATAGGATAGAATTGTCCTTTTTGCTTCTTGTAGTCATGTCTGTATCTGAACTTTAAATGGCTGTCTTTTAACCACTTACCATCTTTGTAATTAAAATATAAGCTCAAAAGAAAATACAAGCTGCTCTCTTAAGAGAATAATCAGCAACATTATTCTGTCATGCACACTTGCAAAGTCGGAAGATCTTTTTGGCTGGTGTGATGTCAGCGTTACTAGTACTCAGGCCCAGCAAAAAAAAAAGATGTATTGAGACTTAGCAAAGCTTATGAGGATAATTCTAGTTATGTTATTTTAAAGCTTTGTAACTATGTTTTTAAATAGTCTTATACAATGTATGTGTTGTCTTTTTTTTTTTTTTGTCCCTCGCGGGGCTTGAACTCTGAGCCTGGGCACTGCCCCTCAGCTCTTTAGCTCAATGCTAACACTCTGCCTCTTGAGCCACAGTGCCACTTCCAGTTTTCTGGTTGTTTATTGGCGTTAAGTCTCACAGATTTTCCTGTGAGACTTATATGGCTTTGAATGGTGATCCTTAGATCTCAGCCTCCTAAGTAGCTGGGATTGTAAGCCTGAGCTACTGACACCCAGTTCAGGTCATAGTTTTAAAGAAAGCCTTTGTTGCTGGGCACCAGTGACTCCCATCTTTAATCCTAGCTAGTTAAGAGTCTGAGATCCAAGGATAGCAGTTCAAAGCCACCCAGTCCCAGCAAGAAAGTTTGTGAGACTCCAATTAACTACCAGAAAACTGGAAGTGGTGCTGTGACTCAAGTGGTAGAGTGTTCACCTTGAACTGAAGAGTTTAGGGACAGTACCCAGGACCAGAATTCAAGGCCCATGACTGATTAAAAAAAAAAAAAGTTTGTCTTTGTTACTCTAGCTAGCCTCTGATGTGTCTTTTAGGAAGAGAGTAGGGATTATAGTTTTACTTCAATCACTGACTGGAAAAAGTATTCCAAAACTGGAGACGTGGTAGTATGCCAGCCATGAGAGAGTGTGAAGGACTTGAGGTCAAGCTCCAGTACTAGTACAAAACAACAACAAAAAAAACCCTCCCTCTTTCTTTCTCTTCCTTTCTTTCTTTCTTCCTTCCTTCCTTTCTTTCTTTCTTTTTTGTGGGTCATGGAGCTTGAACTCTGGGCCTGGGCTCTGTCCCTCAGCTCTTCAGCTCAAGGCTAGCACTCTACCACTTGAGCCACAGCGCCATTTCCGGTTTTCTGGTGGTTTATTGGAGATAAGATTCTCAAGGACTTTCCTGCCCGGGCTGGCTTTGAACCTCGATTCTCAGATCTCTGCCTCCTGAGTAGTTATGATTACAGGCGTGAGCCACTGGCACCCAGCTTTTATTTATTTATTTATTTTTGCCAGTCCTGGGCTTGAACTCAGGGCTTGGTCACTGTCTCTGAGCTTCTTTTGCTCAAGGCTAGCACTCTACCACTTGAGCCACAGCACCACTTCTGGCTTTTTCTGTTTATGTGGTACTGAGGAA
>NW_012277442.1:0-2016 GCF_000151885.1 Dipodomys ordii
AAACCATGGGACCTATGTTTCTTTGGGCCTGGCTTACTTCACTTAATACAATTTTTTCCAAGTCTTTCCATTTCCTAACAAATGGGGCAATGCCATTCTTTCTGATGGAGGTATAGAATTCCATTGTATATATACCATATTTTTTTGATCCATTCAGCTACTGAGGGGCATCTGGGTTGGTTCTATATCTTAGCTATGGTAAATAATGCTGTAATAACAATGAGATGTACAAGTCATTATGTTGAAAAACAAACTTTACAACTTTGGTGGGGGGGGAGGATCGAGTAGGGGAGAGGTATGGGAAGGGATGGGAAGTGGAAACAAAGGAGGAGGCAACAATGCTTGATAAGAAATGTACTCGTTACCTTGCCCATGTAATTGTAACCTCTCTGTACAGTACTTTCACAATTTAAAAAAAAATTCAGATGGAATAGGAAAAGACCTAGACTAGCAAAACAATCCTTAGAAGAAAGAACAGTGTTGGAGGAAAGGCTCACCATTTAAGTATAGCCTGGTAAAAGTTAGTGAGACCTTATCTGATAAACTAGAAGCAAAAGGGAAAGGGTGTGACTCAAGAGGTAGAACATTTGCCCTAAGTTATTGTCCATTACTGAAACAAAAGAGAATACAGGTAGAAATTTGAGTGGTATATTAATTTAAACCTTATAAAGTCAAATCATGGTATTGTAGTAAAATTCACAAAACATCACTCAGGTTACAGATTCCAGGAAACAGTCTTAAACTAGCACTGATTTTATTTCTGAGTGACTATTGTATTTAGACACTAATATGAAAGTTCACTGAGCTATTAACTCTATCATATCTACATTTTGAATGTTTTAATTTAGAAAAATTATTTTACAAACCCAATAAGAAATTATTTTCCTCATAATTTCTTCCTAGAAAGTATATAAGAATATTTGTAACAAATTGCTTCAACAAAAACTGCACAACTTTATAATTAAATTAAAATACATATTTAATTTAATTCAAATACATATGCCCAACAATCTTGATAAGTTCTTGCTGTAGAAATTTTAAATTTCAAACATGGCATAAGAAATTGTTTTAAAAATTATGAATTGGGATAGTTACAGGTGTTATATATTGTCATCTATAAGCAGAAAGAATTTTGATACATTTTATTTAGCTGGAATCTATTCATTCTATCCATAAAAATTGCACAAAAAATTAAATTTGATCTTTCCCCTTAGCTCACAGTTTCCTTACCACACATAAAGAAACCACCGGGGCTGGGAAGGTGGCTCAGTGGTAGAGCACTTGCCTTGCATGCATGAGGCCCTGAGTTCGATTCCTCAGCACCACATAAGCAAAAAAAAAGAAAAAAGCCAGAAGTGGCCCTGTGGCTCAAGTGGTAGAGTGCTAGCCTTAAGCTGAAGAGCTGAAGGACAGCGCCCAGGTCCAGAGTTCAGGCCCCACGACTGGACCCCCCTCCAAAAAAAAAAAAACCACCATTTTTCATATTTCAGAAAACTTAGTCTGGCAAATTATCAAAGCGACCAATGAATAGTGATTATTTTCCTATATGTTGAATCAATTAGTTGTGCTTCTTCAATTGAATCTTTTTTCCTTGAGTGTCTAATCCCCAAAACGGCTTTTGAAATACTTCAGTTTAGCTGGAGCAGGTGGCTCATACCTGTAATCCTAGCTACTCAGGAGGCTGAGATCTGAGGATCCAGGTTCAAAGCCAGCTAGGGCAGGAAAGACCTTGAGATGCTTATCTCCAATAAACCACCAGAAAATGGGAAGTGGTGCTGTGACTCAAGTGGTAGAGCTCTCGCCTTGAGCTGAAGAGCTGAATGACAGCGCCCAGGTCCAGAGTTCAAGCCCTACAACCGAAAAAAAAGGAGGGGGGGGGAGAAGGAAGGAAGGAGGGAGGGAGGGAGGGAAGGAGGGAGGAAAGGAAGGAAGGAAGGAAGGAAGGAAGGAAGGAAGGAAAAAGAAATACTCTTCAATGATCTTTCTACAACTACCATCAACCAAATTCTCCGTAGT
>NW_012277443.1:0-2832 GCF_000151885.1 Dipodomys ordii
CACGGTCTCTCCTGCCCGGGCTGGCTTTGAACCGCGATCCTCAGATCTCAGCCTCCTGAGTAGCTAGGATTACAGGCGTGAGCCACCAGCGCCCGGCTTCCCTGAGTATTTTTGTTCAAGGCTAGTATTCTACCATTTGAGCCACAGCTCTACTTCCAGATATGTTTGATGTTTAATTGGAGATAAGAGTGTCACAGACTTTCCTTTCTGGACTGGATTCAAATGGCAATCCTTAGATCTCAGCCTTCCAAGTAGCTAGGATTATAGTAATGTGAACCACTGGCGCCCAGCTGATTACTTTGAAATGTTGGAGCTAGCAAAGTAAATTGCCTGAGCTGGTAACAGCGTACAAGAGTTGGCAGCGGAGTGGAGACAAGCTTTTGGTAAGCCCCTTAAAGGCAGAGAGGTATATGGGGCTATAATACAGATTTGCCTGCTTAAATTGACAAGAGTATACAGCACTTCTGAGTTTGCTCAGTAGGAACTGTTAAGGTACTCAGTGTAATAAGAACACTGAGACCACTGATGCAGAATGAATAAATCCACAGTTCATACCTCTTGAGGCAAATAAACATAAGCAGAAAACTTTGTCATCATAAATTGCTGTTTTAAGGCTATGGTCCTGTAGTCTTTATTCTGACAAAACAGACTGAAGACTGAAAAACCCTGAAAACCAGTATCTTAAGAGCACGAGGAACAGATACTACAGATGTGTTTTACTGGACACCCAGGAGCCTTCTGCCTCCAAAACAGCTGTCATGTACTTTCAAGGACAAGAATCGTTGGAGGAATGCTTACAGCGTGGCAGGTGTCCACTAACAACTGTGACCGAACCTGGGGAAGAATATTTATGTAAAGAAGCTGTTTGGGATCTTGCACTGATCTTTACTGAATACCAATGGAAAGGTAGAAGGAATTTCATTCTTCCTTCTATGCTTTTTACACATCTATTCATATACATTCTTTGCATCCTGATTTGTAACAGCTCTCAATTCGGTGGCTGATAATCCAAACAGCCCACTATGTGCACATATCCTGCTGACCAAGTTTCTGCATATGGTCCATAGAAGAACTTAAGGGATTCTGAAGGTGTATAGGGACCATCTTTATTGTTGGGCCTGCCCATTAAGTTTTAAAGACAACTCTAGCTGACACAGAACTGTTGGAACAAGAATTGAGTTGCAACATATCCCACTAGGAGAGACAACTGCTATAGCATTTTTAAAAACTCTATTACTTTTCATAAAAGTTAAATGAAGTTCAAATAAAAACCCAGCTGTCATACAAGAACCAGAAATAACAGTGAAATGTAAGAAGATTTCCCACATGATTCCTACACATACCAATGACTGAGAAGATTCTCTAATCTGGAGAGCTATTTTTACATCGTATGTTACTGAGAAATTCAATACCTTTAATTGAGAGATATCTTACAAAATATACATAACCTTGATTATGAAGCATATCCATTGTAGTAGGAATTCTAAGGTCTGGCACCACCTCTGCCCTAGGATGAGGGAGCTGTGAAGCCATGGATTCAATATTTGGAGTCACTATAGCATACCGAAGCAGTTCTTCATATTCTTCCTATAAGAAGCCAACAACCAATGAGATATTATAATAGTTACAATGTTATAGTATATTCAATTACTAAGATTATTTTTTTGAAATTTAGTTAATTTGGACAGAATGCATTGTGACTATAGTCTCAACTGCTTGTAAGGCAGATATTTGAAGGATCATGGTTTGAGGCCAGCCTGGACAAAAAAATTTTAGCAAAACCCCATCAAAACCATCTATCTGTCTTCCCAGCTACATAGGAAGATCATCGTCCAGGCCAGCCCAGGCAAAAATGTAAGAATTTATTCAGAAAATAACTAGAAAAAAGAGACTGGGGCATGGTTCAAATGGTAGATCCTAGGAAGCATGAGGCCCTGAGTTTAAACCCCAGTCCTACCAAAAAATGAATGACCATGATAGTCATACTCCTATCATAGCATGTGGTTTGAAGCCAGCCTGGGCAGGAAAATTTATGAGGCTCATATCTCCAATTAACAACTAAAAAGCTAGAAGTGGAGTTGTGGCTTAAGTGGTAGAGTGCTAGCTATGAGAAAAAATAAAAATAATAAAAGGGGCAGTGCCCAGACCATGAGTCCAAGCCCCAGGACTGGCAAAAAAACAACAAAAAAGTTTTGGTACTCTAAGTTTGAGTCCTTTGAGTACTTGTATGGCTTCTATAGCTACGATTAAAAGTTGAAAGAGGTAATAGATCCTGTTATTTATTCAACATAATAAAAATCTATTACTTCCTTTCATGTTTTAGATCAATTTAATTAAAGATAAGATATGCTATTAAAAGCTATAATTTTCAATTACTTTTATTAAGAATCAGAGTTCTCTGGATACTGTGCCACTCAAATAAAACAAAAGAAGCAAACTGGGTATTAGGTTTATAAAACTGTGCTGGCTCCAGGTGTCAATGGCTCATGCCTGTAAACATAGCTACACAGGAGGCTAAGATCTGAGGATGGTGATTTGAAGCCTGTCTTGGCAGTAAAGTCCACGAAACTCTTATCTCCAATTAACCACCAAAAAGCTGGAAATGGATCTGAAGTGAGTGCTATCCTGAACACAAAAGCGTAGGGACAGTGCCCTTTGAGTCCAAGTCCTAGGACTAATACACATACAAAAGCTGTACTGGCTTTCTGTCACCCCCTAACTTTGAAAATACATTTGTTGGGCTGGGAAGGTGGCTCAGTGGTAGAGCGCTTGCCTTGCATGCCTGAGGCCCTGGGTTCAATTCCTCAGCACCACATAAGCAAAAAGAAAGAA
>NW_012277444.1:0-1453 GCF_000151885.1 Dipodomys ordii
TTTTTTTTTTTTTGGGGGGGGGGAGTGAGGCAGGAAATTTTTCCTATCTCCATTTTTCCTTCTTTAACCTGTTATACTAAAACAAATCCTTGCTAAACTTTCACCTTGTGAGAGTCTTTTTGTGAAATACTCTGAAAAGCTTTTCATGAGTGGATCTCAAGGACCTGTGATTTTGTGTGGAAACTAAGGAGCAGATGGAAGCCTTCAGAGAAGATTGGGAAGAGGATGTGAATGAAGTAGTCAGGACTAGAGCAAATTAGATCCCACGAGGCATACATTCAGATTACATTTTGCCTTTTCCAATGATTTTACTGGGCTTACAACTCAGAGCCTTGCCCTTCTTGCTAGTCAGGTGCTCTAATACTTGAGCAATGGCTCCTGCACAAAAATATCCATTTTGACAAGAATTATAATCTTCACTCTTATGTACTGTATACTTTTTACTTTAGTTGGACATACCCATAGTGAACTTGATTGTGAACAATTCAAATAAGGTCATTCTACTTCTAATGCCTTTCCTCGTATTAAAACAAGGGTCAGTGTCACTCACAAAGAAGAGATGATCTTAACACCAACTGAAGCTGCTATTGAAGACACCCAGAAGACAGGTGTCAACATTTGCAACACATCAGGCTGCAACAGAACCTACAAATGCTTTAGATAGTACCAAGAATCTACATGTACTACTGTGAATCAGGGACTTCCAAGAAATTGCCCAGTTCCTCTGAAATATACAGTGACTCAAAGCTCTTTGGACATAACAAAATGACTCTGCTTTAAAGATATTACTAAAAGGGGTGAAGATGCATTAAGGAAAAATAGTTTAATTGGGCCAGATCAAAAGAAACTAGAGAGAAACTCCCATAGCCTCAGAGGCTTTATAGCTACTGATGAAGAGCTGTACAAAGCAATATTGCCTGTCACTTATCACACAGATTCCTTCAGCCAAATGAGTCTTCAGAACACGGATCTCTAAAACAAATGAAAAGAGGCATGTATTCACCACTGACTGTGAAAATAAGATCTACTGAAAAACAGGACTTACATGCTAAATCTGATGACTCAAAGGTACATTACCATAACTTTATTTTAAATTCTGTGTGTGGGGGGGAACCAGGGGGGAGGTGGTGGTAATAACAGTCCTGACCTGGATGCTATCCTTGAGCCTGTTTGCTCAATGCTAATCCTTGAGCCACAGCTGTACTTCTGGATTTTGGGGGAAGAGTCGCACCAGCCGGGCACTGGTGGCTCATGCCTGTAATCCTAGCTACTCAGGAGGCTGAGATTTGAGGATCGAGGTTCAAAGCCAGCCTGGGCAGGAGAGACCGTGAAACTCCTATTTCTAATAAACCACCAGAAAACCAGAAGTGGCGCTGTAGCTCAAGTGGTAGAGCGCTCGCCTTGAGCTGAAGAGCTGAGGGACAGCGCCCAAGCCCAGAGTTCAAGCCCCACG
>NW_012277445.1:0-1929 GCF_000151885.1 Dipodomys ordii
GCTGTCCCTCAGCTCTTCAGCTCAAGGCTAGCACTCAACCACTTGAGCCACAGCTCCACTTCCGGCTTTTTTCTTTTTGCTTATGTGGTGCTGAGGAATCGAACCCAGGGCCTCTTGCATGCAAGGCAAGCGCTCTACCACTAAGCCACCTTCCTAGCCCCTCAGCCTCTTGAGTAGCTAGGATTACAGACCACCAGCACTGGGCCTTATACTATTTCTAATAGGTCAAAATACATTCCAGAAATCTATTATTTAACAAGCACTCTGCTACAGTGGACTATTCAAAGTGAAGATCACACCAAAGTCTTGAAGGTAGATTCCTGGCTGGGCAGAGGAACCTAGGTATTCCAACAGACTCAAGGAGGTCCCTACAGGAAGGGACAGCCAAGAGGACAAGTCCTTATGGCCTTCCCTTCTAAACTCCATGGGATTGACCCCATTCCTCCTCACCTATTGGACTGAGCCAAATCAAAGGCCTCTACAGTGCTCGGGTTCCGCTGAAGCTCCTGGAAGCGCTTGGTGTAGAAATCCAGGTCCCAGGAGTCCAGAGCCAGACCTGGGAGACAAACTCAGAGCTGGAGGAGCTGACTGTAGTCCTCAGGGAACATACTTCAGGTCTCGGCGTCCCTGCTGGACTATCCTGGCCTGGTTCCTACCTCTCCCAGGGACCCCTGCTTACCTAGCTCCTGGTTGGCTTTCTCCAGGGCAGCCCGACCCTCAGCCAGTATGTTAATGGGACCATGAAGAGGGGCCGGGATGTTCTCAGGGGAGAAGCTCTGGATGGGATTGGGAAAGTGCTGCTCCGTCATCCGGTCATGGAGGGCAACCAGAGCAATGGCTTCTATCTCAGCCGAAGGAGGGTGGGCAAACTAGCAATGAGACACATACACAGAGATCAAGGGATAGTTTTGAAGAATGGAAAGAAAGGGACTACCCTCAGCCCTTCAATGCAATGCCAATCTGCTTCATCTTCATAGTATGTGTTTTGTTTTTGTTTTTTGCAGTGCTGGGTATCAAACCCAGGACCATATATATATGCTAGGTAAGCAATTATCACTAAGCTATATTCTTAGATCCCACGTAGCACCTTTGATTAGGCCACACAAAAGCCTCCCTTCCAGGCATGAATCTATGCCAGAATGCAAATTTGTTCAGGAAGCCCAGACTGGACTTCTAATCAGGTACCTTCAGGTAAGCAAACAACTTTCACAACCATACAGCTTTTTCCCCATGTTTCCAATGACCTCATGAGAGTTTAGGAGCTAATCTCTTAACTTTGGTCCATCTGGTCCACCTGATTCTCTATCTGACAGTCTACTGACTCACTGAAAGCCGGTAGCGCCGGGTAGTCTCCACTCGTTCCACTGCCTCCAGTCCAGAAGCCTGGCACACAGAAACAATGTTGGTGGACAGTGGGGTTGAAAAATTCAGCCTGAGGAGTAAAAGAGATGATTAGAATCTGAGAGTCTGCAGGGCTCAGCTGGAAGGGGATCTTGCTCACCACTGTCCAACTCCCACTATTCTTTTTCTATAGGTGTTAAGGCAAGACTGGTCACCAAGAAACTTGCTTTCAAAAGTCACTCTCAAGTCCAGCACCTGTAGCTTACACCATAATCTTAACTATTCAGGAGACTGAAAACCAGAGGATGGCAATTTGAGGCCAGCCTGAGCATAGACATCTGAGAAACTCCATTTCCTAACCAATAAAAAACTAGGCTGAAGAAGAGGCTCAAGTGATAGAACACCAGCTAAGCAAGTACAAAGCCCTGAGTTCAAACCTTGGTAAAAAATAAAAAAAAAAAAAAAAAAGTCAGCCAGGCACCAGTGGCTCATGCCTGTAATCCTAGCTAGTCAGAAGGCATCTCAGGGGGAGGGAAGGTGGCTCAAGTGGTAGAGTGCTAGCTTTGAGCTGAAGAGCTGAGGGACAGC
>NW_012277446.1:0-2825 GCF_000151885.1 Dipodomys ordii
GAGGAGGAGGAGGAGGAAGAGGAGGAGGAGGAGGAGGAGGAGGAGGAGGAGGCGGACAGATGATCTAGTCCTTTTGGATATATAGGAGTGATTTAGTTCTGGGCCTACCAGCTAATATTCAAGGCATTGTGACTCCATCAGAGCAGGGAGAGTTTGGATCACTAGCTGGTACTCTCTATCTCATGCCTCTAACAGCTTCAGTGACAGAAGTCTTGATGTATGTCAGGGATTCCATGGAAATAATGAAAAGTTCCTCACAGGAACCACATTTTCCTTCTACCATACACTGCCAAAAGTGGTATCAATAAACAAATGATAATAATAATTGAAAAATTAAGGCTGGTTGTCCCTGTTTGGATAAACTAAAGTTTTTCCCCAAACTTTGTGTTGCCCATAGATTCTCAGTGGATCTTCCAATAACAACTTGGTCAGGCAAGGTTTCAAATATTAAGTATTTTAACACTCTTACAAGTCAGTGTGCCATATGACAATAATAAAAAAGAGAATAATTATCAAGAGTAAGAAGTTTAAAAGGGATGGCTTATTTCAACACAACAGAGAGATAATTTTACATATATGTAAAATTAATATTTCCAGCTTTGGCTGAAACAGAAATGTTTGATAAGCCATAATTAGATGTCTTTTAAAAGTGCATTTGATATAAAGAATACAGGAACAGGATTTCTTGGAGTCCTACAGCAAATTTTGGTCGCCCTGAGGGCAAAAGTATGTGTATCCTCTGTTTTCCTAATTCAGAGTCCTATCCTAGTTCAGCATTGTTTAATACAATGTTCTGTGAAGATGGTAATATTCTGTGTTTGCACTGGCTACTGTACTGAGAGACTAATTTTTTAAAAAAATTGTATTGTAAAAGTGATGTAGAGAGGGGTTACAGATATATAAGTAACGTAATGAGTATATTTCTTTTTTTTATATTCTTAACACCAAGATTTTGCTGCTTACGATTTTTCTGCAGAGGCTGGAGGATGCAAAGGCTATGAGAGTATATTTCTTTTTGAACAATGCTACCCCCTCCTTCATTTTCTCCTGTGCCCCCCAATTCCCCTCCCCCTTAAGTTGTAAAGTTCATTTCCAACATAGTGTTTAGTGAGTGTCACTGTTGCATTGGTTCACCCTTTGTCTCACCATTTCTGTTATATATATATATTTTTAGTATACTGTTTGCAGTTCTTTCTGTTTTTCTTTTCTTTCTTTCTCCCCGCCACCCCCCTCCATTGGTTTATTCCCTGTTGTCACTGTTTTTAATTTATGTATCTTTTGTCTTATATATAAGTTTATATGATTTGGGAAAGGGAAGGAACTAAAATTTTAATTTAACTTTAATTAACTTGAATAGTAAATGAGGCTAGAGTCACTATTACACACAGTGAATTCTAAGATCATGGCTCAAGGATTTGGAAAGTTACTGTAATTTGGAAGAGAACACATAAATGGTGTTAATAGTATGTTAACCAGATTTTAGCTGATGTGCAGGGTACAGAAATGGTCATAATGGTGAGTGCGGTAGTCTGGGTCTTGAATGATGATACAGAGGCCCTTGTGTGGCTCTATCGAGAGGCGGTGGAAATTTTGAGAGGTGAGGCCTAGTGGGAGATCTTGGGTTATTGGGAGCATACTACCAAAGAAAGGTGACAGGGACCTTAAGCTTTCCTCTTTGTCTTTCAATTCCCATCCATTTGGTTAATGGTCATCCTCTACTAATGCTTCTGCCATGACATACTGGGCCATTTATGTGCCCAAAGTAGTGAAGCTACATGGCCATAGGCTGAAACCTCCAACACTGTGAGCCAAAATAAACCTCTTCCCTTTCTTGATTATCTTGGGTGTTTTTGTTTCAGAAATGGAAAGCTGACCAACACAGAAAATCGATACTAAGGCATGAGAACTATAAAAGACTCAAGATAGCCAAGGTAACTCTGAGCAAGCCATCACATTACAATACCTTGTTTTAAAACACATTATTAAATGTACTTAGCTCTTGAGCTATTGTGATCCTCTGCTAGCACTATCCTAGACATATGCCAATTATTATAGCTGAGGGAAACCAGGCATCCTATGTTTCTTTCAGTCTGGCTTACTGCACTTAATATGATTTTTTTCCAAATCTTTCCATTCCTTACAAATGGGGCAAAGCCATTCTTTCTGATGGAAGCATAGAATTCTATTGTGTATATATACCACATTTTCTTGATCTATTCATCCACTGAAGGGCATCTGAGTTGATTTCATATCTTGGCTATGGTAAATAATGCAATCAACATGGTTGTTCTGGTAGCTTTAGTGTGACCTTGTTTGTGATTATTTGGGTAAATGCACAGGAGTGGACTGATGGGTCATAGGGGTGTTCTCTGTTTAGTCTTTTGAGTGTTGAATAAGTTTACATTCCCACCAGCACTCTAGTAGCATTCCCTTTAGGCCATACCCCACAACCAGCATTTGTTATTATCAATTTTCTTGATAATGGCCATTCTAATTGGGGTGAGGAGGAATCTCAATATTGTTTTGATTTGCATTTCTTTTGTGGCCACAGATGTTGAACAGTTCTTCATGTGTATATTGGCCATTCTTATTTCCTCTTCAGAGAAGTCTTTCTTTAAGTAGTTAGCCCACTTATTAATGGAGTGGTTGTTTCTTTGAGGATTTTTTGGAAGGGATTTAATTTTTTGAGCTCTCAATATATTTTAGATATGAGGCCTTTATTGTATACCTAGTGAAGATCTTCTTCCAATCTGTGGGGTTCCTATTTATATTGCTATCTATATCCTTTGCCATGCAGAAGTGCTATAGTTTTTTTTTTTTTTTTG
>NW_012277447.1:0-1933 GCF_000151885.1 Dipodomys ordii
TCTATCTGTCTGTCTGTCTGTCTGTCTGTCTGTCTGTCTGTCTGTCTGTCTGTCTGTCTGTCTGTCTGTCTGTCTGTCTGTCTATTTATCTAAATGAAAAGATAACCATAGGAAAGATGGCATTAATATTTTAAGCTTAAATTTTAGAGTAACTTTTTCCTCTTAGCTATGGAAAGGATCCAATTTTTACGTGTATTGACTGGTTTGTAATGGATCAAATCACTTTTAAAGCAATCCCTTTTGATGCTCTCCATGAGGCTACTTACTGCTAATAGTTATTTATAATTTTCTTAAACAATTGCTTTCAGATTTTGATAGCAACTTCTTGACTGGTATTCTCATTGCCTCAAGGCAAATAAAATGATATTCTTTTCTTTCACAATTCTTGCATTATACATCTTGCAGTTTGTGGGCAAGTCAGGTTTCATGTTAGAATATTTCAAATATTATAATAGGGTCCACTAACTACCCTCTTTTTCCATGGAACTAAACTGTTTTATTCCACAGGATTTTATTGAAGCCAGAATCTGTGAGTCACATTTGAATTCATCTCTTTAAAATACATGGCAACCCTCTATTTTTTTAATCCATCTTCTCATAAAACAGCCCTGGTTAGCCACTTTAATGAGCAATTTTGTCCTTTCTTTTATTTCTTAATGAACTTTTCCCCTCTGGCTAAATTGTAGTGTCATAGTTTATTTTCATTGCTATAGGGGCATCAGTCAAGAGCAGCTCTGTAAAATTAATCATCACATTAGACCAAGCTTTAACAAGAATCCTCTTTTTTTTTTTTAAAAAAGGAAGTTCCATAACCCTACTCAAATACCCTTTTCTGATGTTTTGTTTTTAACCCTAAATACTAGGTTCCATAAATCAATTGAACTCAAAGAGTCTTGAGATGAAGTAGACAATACAATCACATACTACCAAGACAAAGGTAGAAGACAATTGCTTCCTTTCATGTTTATATTTTGGTTAGTTAAACATATATTATAAGTTACTGCTAATTTAGGTTCCTAAGCATTTTAAAGGGGTATAAGTTTTTTATGATTTGTCTAACATAAATTTATATAATAAATCATGACATTGGCTCAAATGTTTGTTGGAGGTAAGTCCTTGGTTGACTATAGAGCTACTCCTA
This sequence comes from Dipodomys ordii, assembly GCF_000151885.1. NCBI lineage: Eukaryota > Metazoa > Chordata > Mammalia > Rodentia > Heteromyidae > Dipodomys > Dipodomys ordii. Next base: position 1,142 of record NW_012277447.1, read on the forward strand.
ACCTGAATCATAAATTAGGACAGCTCACATGATCCAAATAATCACGTTTCAGAGACTTGGATTGGTAGTCATCACTACCCCTGAAGACCACCTATCAGCCTGTTCCCAAAGGCCAAACCATAAATTCTTATTGAAATTTGTATTCTTTTTAGATTAATTTGGAGTGAATTTTTAAAATAAGAAAGTAAGAATGGCTAGAAGTGGTGGTTTGTGCCTGTCATCCTAGATACTTATGGAGGCCAAGATCAGGATAGTGAATTTGAGGCCAGCAAGGATAAAAAGTTAGCAAGACCTCATCTCAGCAAGCAAGGTAGACAGCCTAGTTCACACTGTGATCCCAGCTGTGCAGAAGGTATGGGTCAGATCAGCATCTAGGCTGGTTCAAGGCAAAAATGTAAGAACTTAATGGAAAAATAGCTGAATTTAAAAATTATTGAAATGTAGATCAAATGGCAGAGCATCTTCTAATACAGTTTCTCCTAAGGAAAACACCATACATTATCATGGTACAATCATTATGACCAAGAAATTAACATTAATATTCTACTTTTAAATAAACTCTGTTTTAATAATACATCTGCCAAACTAGGAACATAGTACACATCTTCATTTGATTTACATTGTCTTCAAATTTCATTAGTAATATTTTGTAGTTTTTTTAATAACACTCAAAAAGTTGAGAATACCTTTTTTTTAATTTAATTTTATTTTATTTGTGAAGATACTGTACAGAGGGGTTACAATTACATGGGCAGGATAATGCGTACATTTCTTACCAAGCATTGCAGCCTC
>NW_012277448.1:0-2231 GCF_000151885.1 Dipodomys ordii
GTTGAGCCACAGCGCCACTTTGGTTTTCTGGTGGTTCATTGGAGGTAAGAGTCTCACGGACTTTGCTGCCCTGGCTGGCTTTGAACCATGATCCTCAGATTTCAGCCTCCTGAGTAGCTGGGATGCCAGGCGTGAGCCACCAGTGCCCGGCTTCCATTCTGTTTTTTGAAACGAGGTAAGAGTCTCATGGGCTTTCCCACCCATGCTGGTTTTGAACCAAGATCCTCAGATCTCAGCCTCTTGAATAGCTAGGATTATAGGTGAAAGCCATTGCTCCTAGGCCTTGTTTTTTTGAGCCATACTTGGGCTTGAACCCAGGGCTTCTCTTGTTTGCCATTCTGGCTTACAGAGGGTGCTGTACACCTGAACACCACCTCCAGATAAGCTTTTTTGCTGGTTAATGGGAATACATGGACTCTCTTGCTCAGGCTGGCTTTGAACTAAGGTCTTCTGGATCTCACCAGGGCCCAGCTGTGATGATGGCCTTTCAGAGGAGCACCCCTGGGCTGGGAAGGTGGCTCAGTGGTAGAGCGCTTGCCTTGCATGCCTGAGACCCTGGGTTCCATTCCTCAGCGCCACATAAGCAAGAAGAAAAAAGCCGGAAGTGGCGCTGTGGCTCAAGTGGTAGAGCGCTAGCCTTGAGCTGAAGAGCTGAGGGACAGAGCCCAGGCCCAGAGTTCAGGCCCCACAACCGGACCCAAAAAACAAAAACAAAAACAGATGAGCACCCCTTCGAACCCAGGCCTCTCCTCGCACATGCTACTTGACCTAGAGCAGCTTACTTGAGGTCTACGGCTCAGTTTCCTTACCAATCATACAACTGACAATAACACCTACTCTAAAGGGTTGTTTCAAATAGTTAATTCATGGATATAATATTCTTCTGACAGCCGGGCACCTGTGGCTCACGCCTGTCATCCTAGCTACTCAGGAGGCTCAAATCTGAGGATCATAGTTCAAAGCCAGCCAGGGCAGCAAAGTCTGTGAGACTCTTACCTCCAATGAACTACCAGAAAACCGGAAGTGGTGCTGTGGCTCAAGTGGTAGAGCACTCGCCTTGAGCTGAAGAGCTAAGGGGACAGCGCCCAGGCCCAGAGTTCAAGCCCCACAACTGACAAAACGAAACAAAAATTCTTCTGACAGGGCTGGGAATATGGCTTAGTGGTAGAGTGCTTGCCTAGCAAGCATGAAGCCCTGGGTTCAATTCCTCAGTACCACATACACAGAAAAAGCCAGAGGTGGTGCTGTGTCTTAAGTGGTAGAGATCTAGCCTTGAGCAAAAGAGCTCAAGGACAGTGCTCAGTTCCTGAGTTCAAGCCCCAGGACTGGCAAAAAAAAAAAAAAAAATTCTTCTGACAATTACAACTTAGGGCGTGGGCGCTGTCCCTGAGCTTTTGTACTCAAGGCTAGCCCTCTATCACTTGAGCCACAGCTCTACTTCCAGCATTTTCTGCTGGTTGATTGGACATAACAGTCTCATGGATTTTCCTGCCCAGGCTGGCCTTGAACCTCAATCCTCAGATCTCAGCCTCTGAGTAGTTAGGATTAGAGGCGTGAGCCACCAGTGCTGGCCAGTTTTTACTATTATAATTAGCTTGCATCACTTTCGCATCACTTTGGCTGAGAGCAGGCCTCTGGTGGCAGTGCAAGGCCCTGAGTTCGAATCCCAATACTTCTAATAATAGTAATAGTAATTAGTATCACTATACTATATATTACTACAATATATGACATATAATTAAATGTAATACTATATTATAATAAGGCATTATAGATCATATAATAATAATTACTATTATTAAATTATTATTAGCCATTTGTCCAAACAGCTAGCCAATGAATGTGCTGTATAACTTGTCCAGAGATTTTCTCTGGCCTCACTCTTTAAAAATAGCCAAAAATATCTTTTTTTCTATTTAATTTATTTTGTGCTAGAACTGGGGCTTGAACTCAGGGGTTTAGCCCTAAGTATTTTTGTCCAAGGCTCTACCACTTGAGCCATACTTCCACTTCTGGCTTTTTACTAGTTAATTGGAGATAAAAGTCTCAGGGAGGGGCTGGGAAGGTGGCTCAGTGGTACAGTGCTTGCTTTGCATGCCTGAGGCCCTGGGTTCGATTCCTCAGCACCACACAAGCAAAAAGAAAAAAGCTGGAAGTGGCACTGTGGCTCAAGTGGTAGAGTGCTAGCCTTGAGCTGAAGAGCTGAGGGACAGTGCCCAGGCCCAGAGTTC
>NW_012277449.1:0-2627 GCF_000151885.1 Dipodomys ordii
GAAAGAAAGAAAGAAAGAAGGAAAGAAAGAAAGAAGGAAAGAAAGAAGGAAAGAAAGAAAGAAAGAAGGAAAGAAAGAAAGAGAAAGAAAGAAAGAAAGAAAGAAAGGAAAGAAGGAAAGGAAGAAAGAAAGAAGGAAAGAAAGAAGGAAAGAAAGAAAGAAAGAAAGAAAGAAAGAAAGAAAGAAAGAAAGAAAGAAATAGAAAGAAAGAAAGAAAGGAAAGAAAGAATAAAAGAAAAGAAGGAAGGAAGGAAAGAGAGAGAGAGAAAGCAAGCAAGCAAGCATCAAGTATGTATGACATATTTCACCAGTTTTCCAACATACAATTATAAAGTAACAGTGACTTCATAATAGTGTTTTTGTTTTGTTTTGTTTAGCAGTACTGAAAGTTCAAACTTGCAGCTCTACCACAAAAACCACCTTTCCATCCCTTTTTGCTTTGTTTTTTAGATAATGTCTGATGGGTTTTGTGGGGTGTTGGCCTCAGGCCACAATACTTCTATTTCAGGCTCCTGTAACTAGGATGACAGGCATGTACCATTACTTTGGCTTATTTGCAGATAGGGTCTTCCTAACATTTTACCTAGACTGACCTAGAAACTCCAATTCCCTATCTCTGCCTCTCAAGTAGTTGGGATTAGTCATAGGCTAACTGTGCCTGCACATTAATACAGTCCTAACGCTTTCCATATAGTTTTCAATACACACAAATGGCAGTTCTGTAACCTTAAAACTTACATGTTAACAAATTGACCAAAATTCTCTTTAGTGAGCCATTAATCATTAAAGCCTACTTCAAAAGTTTCTTTATAAATCTGTTTACATGTTTATATATTACATAAACAAAATTTTGCACCCATGGCAAAACCACTAACTACATTTGGAGATACTATAAATAGAACAATGTAAAATCTGTATTAACAAAACTGGTCACAGACTCAAGTTAGCTAAAATTCTCATGAAACAAAATACAACAAAAACAAATACTTACTTTTTAATTTCATCTTCTACTGCATTAACTCCATCTTTTTGAGGATTGAGAAATTTATTAGTGGCACTGCCAAAGTCACAAAGTACATAATTTCCACGATCATTTAACAAAATATTTTCTACCTTAAGAAAAAAATATCAATGATCAGTATTTTCAATGTGAAAGTTATCTTTTACAACTCATTTACATTATCTTTACCCCACAAATATATACACATGTACATATATGCATATATAAACATAAATACTTCAAATTGTGAGGGCAAATTAACTACATAAAAAGATTTACAGCCAGGCGCTGGTGATTCACACCTGTAATCCTAGCTACTAAGGAGGCTGAGATCTGAGGATCACAGTTCAAATCCAGCATGTAAAGGAAAGTCTGTGAGACTCTTATCTTCAATAAACCACCAGAAAACCGGAAGTGGCACTGTGGCTCACGTGGTAGAGCTCTAGCTTGGAGCTGAAGAGCTGAGGGACAATGCCCAGGCCCAGGACCCAAAAAAAAAAAAAAGTTTATTGTACAGCTTGAGACAGTGGTGCACAGTGTAATCCTGTAATCCCAGTACTCAAAAGCTAAAGCAGATAGAGAACTTCTCTGACTCCAAGAAAGTCTGTATATATCAAATAATCCTAAAATTTCTGTAAAATTGCCTATATAAATGAGAATAGTAGCAAAGTCAAGTTTCTCTTTTACTGAATCTCAATTTTTCTCCATTTCTGATATTTTATCCTGTCTGCAGACAAAAAATAATGACAACTTATGTTCTATCTCAGACTGACTTCTATAGGTTGAAAAGCCCTTATACTAAATGTCTGGTACCACACTTGTCTTTTAATTATGGATTCCTTATTATCTTGATGGGACTGTGTTTTGTATACATTTTATGCATATAGTCTGACTAATTTTTATGGTATTTTCTGCAGCTGTATTTTCACTCTGTCAAGCACAGTTTTCCACTTGTAGCATCATATCAGCACTCAAAATAATTCAGAACAGACATTCCAAACTTTGGATTTCTCATTGCAGATGCTTTTCCTATAGTGTTATTTCTATTGAAATATGACACTGAATGGCAGTGTACACCTTAATCTGGAGATCAGAGTTGTTGCAGTAACTAAAATAGAGAAATTATATACACAGTTTCTGGAATACTAAAACGTGGGTGCTACTTATTGGCATGCATACCCTTGGACAATTTGCCTAACCACTCTTGTATACTTATGCAGAAAACAGAGAAGATTATAAGTTCTACCTGAGATTGTTGTTAAAATTGGGCAAGTTAAATATATGCAAAGTACTTGGAACAGTGTTTGGCATATAGCAAGCACCCAAAAAAGTCATTATTAATACTTTTGTCTCAATATCTTTATTTTTGATATTCTTATATGTGTAATGTGCATCTTTCTACTCTGTCAAAATACTCATATCACAGTTTCTTTATAACTTCCCTTCCATATATATTTTTTTAATTTTATTTTATTTTATTTGTGAACATACTGTACAGAGGGGTTACAATTGCATGGGCAGGATAATACGTACATTTCTTACCAAGCATTGCAGCCTCCTCCTTTGTTTACCCTTCCCATCCCTTCCCAGCCTCCCCCCTCCCCCCATCCCTATCCTTCTCCTTCCC
>NW_012277450.1:0-1471 GCF_000151885.1 Dipodomys ordii
ACTTTGCTATTTACCTTCTGTATCTCTAAGCTTGCATCAGTATATAACTTTTCTAAAAGAGATAGGCTGATATCAAACCTATAGTAAGAAAGGTTATTTGGTTTTAAAAGCTGTTGTTATTTAGATATCATACAAATTACATAATCTTCTTTTCTTTAGTTGCTGAACCAAGATAACAATAATATCAGTCCTACTTGCAAGTGTGGCTGTAAAGATTTCCTACAACTGTACTCGGAAGTAGGACTGACATTATATCTAAGAGTTCCTAGTACCCTGTCAGATTTAGGAAATATTAGCTCAATCCGAATTTGATTTTTTTGGGGGGGGGTCCGGTCGTGGGGCCTGAACTCTGGGCTTGGGCGCTGTCCCTCAGCTCTTCAGCTCAAGGCTAGCGCTCTACCACTTGAGCCACAGCACCACTTCCGGCTTTTTTCATTTTGCTTATGTGGTGCTGAGGAATCAAACCCAGGGCCTCAGGCATGCAAGGCAAACGCTCTACCACTGAGCCACCTCAATCCGAATTTGAGGGTGAGGTCTCTTCTATTAGGATATCTTAGCCCATTTACTACTGCTAAACTGTATCTGATGCTGAGTACAATTATAAAGAAAAGGAATGTATTTAGTGTTTGCTTGTTTTGTATCAGGTACTCTATCCCTTGAGCTATGCCCCAGAACCAAACTTTATATTTGATTTCTTACAATTCTAGAGGCTGGAAAATCCAAGGACAAGAGGTCCGTAAACACTTTTCCCCCTTTTTTCTTGTAGGCATAGTCCCACTCTACAATCCTTCTTGCAGCATTAAAACACTGTAGAAGGCATCGCATGATGAGACAATAGGAAAGCTCAGGTCTGTCTGCTTTTCATTATAAAACCACTAATCCCCTCAAGGGGACACAAGCTCCATTACCTCATCTAGCCCCAATTATCTCCCAGAGGTCAGTACATAAATTTATAGATCAAGTTTCCCTCACATGAACTTTTCTGGAGAAAAACTCTATCGTATCACCTTGATTGTACTTGCAGGGAGTAGAGAAATCCCCCAGGAACTTAAATATGGTCTTGGCTGAGATCAGGAACCCAGGATAGGCTCTGAAACACTGATGAGAATGAACCCATTGGGGAAACTGGACATTTCCGTAAGAAATTTGTCTTGTAACCAGGTGCCAGTGGCTCACACCTATAATCCTAGCTGCTCAGGAGGCTGAGTAGTAGTAGTTCAAAGCCAGCCTAGGCAGGAAAGTTCATGAGATTCCTATTCCCAATTAACCACCATAAAAACAGAACTAGAGCAGTGGTTCAAGTGGTAAAGCACCAGCTTTGAGGAAAAAGTTAAGAAACAACATCCAACCCCTAAGTTCAAGCCCCAATATTGGCACAAAAAAAGAAGAAAGAAAAAGATAGGAAAGGGGAAAGGAAGGAAGGAAGGAAGGAAGGAAGGAAGGAAGGAAGGAAGGAAGGAAGGAAGGAAGG
>NW_012277451.1:0-1867 GCF_000151885.1 Dipodomys ordii
TAGCTACTCAGGAGGCTGAGATCTGAGGATCGCGGTTCAAAGCCAGCCCGGGCAGGAGAGACCGTGAGACTCCTATCTCCAATAAACCACCAGAAGACTGAAGTGGTGCTGTAGCTCAAGTAGTAGAGCGCTCACCTTGAGCTGAAGAGCTGAGGGACAGCACCCAGGCCCAGAGTTCAAGCCCCACGACCGACCCAAAAAAAGGTTATATACAGGGACTGGGAATGTGGCTTGGGGGAGCTAAGTGTTTGCCTAGCATTCAAGAAACCCAGAGTTTGATTCCTCATACCATATACACAGAAAAAGTTGGAAGTAGCACTATGATTCAAGTGGTAGAGTGCTAGCTTTGAGCAAAAGAAGCTCAGGGTCAGTGCCCAGATTCTGAGTTCAAGCCCCAGGACCAGCAAAAAAAAAAGTTACATACACAATGATTCCACTTACATCACACAACTAAAATAATAAAATTATGGAAATGAAGAACAGACTATAAATTGCTAGGAGTAAGTAGTGGGTTGGACACTAGGGATCCTGTATGAGGAAATTCCACACAGGGTGGATATACACATTTGCACATGTGATCAAATGGCACAATGACATGGACATGTGTACATGTAGGTAAAAGGTAAACCTGAATAAGAGTTATGGAGTGAACCAATATCAGTACCCTGTACTGTAAGTATGTACAGGAAACTAGATGAAGGGTTCATGGGATGTCTCTGCACTATTTTTAGAGCTTCCTATGAATCTATAATTATTTTTAAATTTTCTCATGTATAGAAAAATACCGTGAAATGCTGGGAACTGAATGAGGCTGGTAAAGCTGGGAACTAAGAAACCCCTGGGCCACCGTGAGGGCGTCAAGCAGGCCTCATGGGGCACCTGGAATCTCTGGGACCCCACACTTTTGGTTGGCAGTATATCTCAACATTGTTCCTATCATGGCCCTTCCGTCATGGCAGCTACCACAGAACCATGTGTGGCTCTCAGGCAGCTGGCCTTGGTCTAGTGGCACAGAGATAGATGAGCGAGCACCCTTAGGAGGAGGTCAAGATCTGAGGGGAAAACCACCATGAATCAGAACCAGCATATCCTAACAGAGCCCCTCTGAGGAATTAGAATTCATAACACACTATGGAAGAATGATAATAAGTTTCTTGTGAAGATAAGAAAGATGATATAGACTAGGCTTTTTTTTTAAATAAAAGCACTAACCATAGGGGGCACCAACAGCTCATGCCTGTAATCCTAGCTACTCAGGAGGCTGAGAACTGAAGAGCAAGGTTCAAAATCAGCCCAGTTAGAAAAGTCTGAGACTCTTATCTCCAATTAACCACCATAAGTGGGGGCTCCACTCCTGGGTTTTAAATATATGTCCGGGATCACTGAGGCAGAGTCTGGTGTGGTGCACGAGGCTTTTGTCCTAGCACATGGCCTTTCCTAGCAATTCCTTCTGTACTTGTCCTACAATGTCGCTACTCTGTATCTCTTGCTTTTACATTTTTTGTTTTTAAAAATAGTATCAGGGGCTGGGAAGGTGGCTCAGTGGTAGAGTGCTTGCCTTGCATGCATGAGGCCCTGGGTTCGATTCCTCAGCACCACATAAGCAAAAAGCCAGAAGTGGCGCTGTGGCTCAAGTGGTAGAGCGCTAGCCTTGAGCTGAAGAGCTGAGGGACAGCGCCCAGGCCCAGAGTTCAGGCCCCATGACTGGACCCAAAAAAATAAATAGTATCAGCTGGGCACTAGTGGCTCACGCCTGTAATCCTAGCTACTCAGGAGGCTGAGATCTGAGGATCGTGATTGGAAGAAGTCAACCTGAGCAGGAAAGTTCTGAGACTTTTTTTAAAACTGTGTGTGTGTGTGTGTGTGT
>NW_012277452.1:0-1720 GCF_000151885.1 Dipodomys ordii
CCCCCACCGCACCAAAGTTGTAAAGTTCGTTTTCCACATGACAATTAGAAACTTTTGAAGCAGTTGAATTGTTGAGTGAAATCTATTTTCCTGAATCCAGGGCAGGACCCCTGTTAATTTCCATGTTTGTATATGTACATTATTTTAAATTTTATACGAATTCCTTCCAATGCTTAATCCCATTTGGTCATGTATATATGTAAGTTCTAATATCCCATTTCCTTTTTCATTAAATAGTGACTTCAGAAACTAAAAGAATTTGTAACAGGAAAGACCTAATTTTAGTGATGCTAAATGAAATTGATATATAAGTTGAAACATGAACTTCTTTACCTCTCAGTCCCTCATAACTCTTCTTATGACTTAATTATGGTTTGTCAGACCTATAATTTGACTTGAATCTGTTTCTCTGAAAAAAAGTTTAAGAAATGAATCATTTGTTTTTAAGCTGTATTAGTGAATTTTTTTCTCTCCCATTTTCCCACCTTCTAACTTTCAATACAAATGACGAATCATGAAGTCACAGGGATTTTCCTAAGCATATTTGGCAAACTTTTCTGGCCTATAAAGAAATCTAATTTGGATTTTTTATTGCAGGAAGAAATCATTTTATTGCTGAATGAAATGTGTTGATGAAAATATTAAGGAAAGAACTTCTATAGAATGGAAGTTCAGAAAAAGCTTAACTTGGTATATAGTGTCTTTTTCATTATGCAATGTCCCATTGTCTTGTTTTAGGTTGACACTACAGTATGTCCATTTTAAAGAATAAGCAAATTAACAGTAATAGCAAAGTAAAATAATCCATGTTACTCTTGGTTTGAAAATTATATGTTATGTGATCGATAGATTGATAATAGCAGAATACGTAGGTGCTTCTAATTTCAAACTTGGGAGGTTGGTTTAATCTTAGCAGGCACTTAATATTACATGGATTATTGAGTGAATGAATGAATGAACGAACAATGCTAAGACCAAACTACTTATCCAAGATTGCTCAGAATTGCTTTGATTTTTTTTTTTTTTTTTTGGTCGGTCGTGGGGCTTGTACTCCGCGCCTGGGCGCTGTCCCTCAGCTCTTCAGTTCAAGGCGAGCACTCTACCACTTGAGCTAGGTTTTCTGGTGGTTTATTGGAGATAGGGCTGCCTTTGAACCGCAATCCTCAGATCTCAGCCTCCTGAGTAGCGAGGATTACAGGCGTGAGCCACCAGCGCCCGGCTGCTTTGATTTTTTAACTGGAATTCATAGGTCCTGTCAAACCCCCCAGACCATGCAAACTCAAATTCTAAAATGCCTTACTTTTCTATTTTTTGAGGGGAAAAGATAAACAAAACTGACATTTTGCTTATTTGTGTAACAGTAAACATTTCTACAATGTGTTGCAGTTTAGAAAATTCTCACCCAATTTAGTCCCAATTAATTCTTAGAGCAGCCCTGTATAAGGTGAATGAAGTTATATTTTTTTAAGAGAAAAAGGTATCAGGATGTCGGGAATTAAGTGGCCCACCAGAAGAGATGTCATAGTGGCAATAAGGGTTGGCGATACCAGTATTCCTAGGTCTCTGAAACAATTTTTTACCATAGAGCACAAGAGTTCCAGTTTCTCTACATTCTTTTTTTTTTTTTTTTTTTTGGGTCCGGTTGTGGGCCTGAACTCTGGGCCTGGATGCTGTCCCTCAGCTCTTCAGCTCAAGGCTAGTGCTCTACCACTTGAGCCAC
>NW_012277453.1:0-1789 GCF_000151885.1 Dipodomys ordii
GCTAGCCTTGAGCTGAAGAGCTGAGGGACAGCGCCCAGGCCCAGAGTTCAGGCCCCATGACTGGACCCAAAAATAAATAAATAAACAAAAACATATACATTCTTATCCACCTATGTGTGTGTGTGTGTGCGCACGAGCATGCAAGTGCATGCGCACACACATATATGCATGCAAGTCCTAGGACTTGAACTCAGGATCTAGGTGTTGTCCCTAAGTTTTTGTGCTTAAGGCTAGCACTCTACCACTTGGGCTTTCCTGCCCAGAATGGCTTTGAACCATTATTCCCAGATCTCAGGCTCCTGAGTGGGTAGGATTTCAGGCAACACTGGTGCCTGGGTTTTTTTGTTTTTGTTTTCCCCTAGTCCCTTAAGGGTTACTTGCAGAGATTTATCATCCTTAAATCCAAGAACATTCTCTTCACCCAATGCAATCACCCAACTAAAACATACCCTGGACATAATCTGTTATCTATACAGATTGAGTATTCCTTATCCCCTTCGATATGAAGTGTTTCAGATTTCAGAATATTTGTGTAAACTTTAATGGTTGAGCATTCACATAACCTGAAAAATGTGAAATGCTCCAGATTTTAGAATATTTTGGATTTCAGATTTTTCAAACTAGGGATCCCCAATCTATATCCATATTTCCAAAACTATTCTTTACACCAACTTGTCTGCTCTCCAATCAGGACCCAATTCCGTACCGCACACTGAGTTTAGCTCTCATGGTCACTTGATCTTGGAATGGTCTACCGCCTTTCTCTATCATTCACAACACTGAGATGTGATAGCGGATAATCACAAGCTCTCTGCTTTGTACAATTATCCCAGCCCACTGCCTAGATTTGTGTTTGTATATTCTACAGCATGGGAGGAATTCTATGGAAGGGCTTGGGTTTTCTCCAGGATACCACCTTGAGAAGTGCCAGATGACAGTTCCTCCATGATGACATTGGTTAAGATTCCATCAGTCAAGTCTCTACTATAAAAGTGACCTTTTTCCCCTGTAAAATACTGAGACATCTAAACGAAGATTCTTGGAAACCATGTCAATGTTGTATTAGGTATGCATCATATTCTTGTTCTACTTGCTTCCTCCATTACTTTTATTTGATAGCTCAAACCATTCATATGGTGGAAAAAAAATCACACATAAACCAATGTGACTTCCTTATCATATTGCTATCACTCCCCTCAGTCAGTACTGTTCACCTCAGCTCTGATCACTGCCCCATCCTAACACAGGATCAACTCTTTGAAGGGACAGTATTTAGTGAACACCCTATGAGAAAAGAATTCAATGTTCTCATTCTACCTGTTAACAGAAACTTGTGAGCTAGTTAACATTATTCTCATTTAATGATGAGGAAACAGAGGTTCAGAGATGTTAAATGAGTCCATACTTGGCCAAGGTAAAATTCAAACATGAGTATGTTTGTACTCTTCCCTCACCACTATGACACCAAGGGAACACATGAACAGTGACAGGGGAGGAGTAAAAGCAGAAGAAAACCTGGAAAACCTGGTCGAAGGTGTCACTGAGATTAGACTAGTGTATGAGGCCATCCAATACATAAGAGGTACAAGGAAAGGGCCAGCATCAATCTCCTGTAACATGATCCTGAGATCAAAGCCCATGTTCTTGAAAAAGTGTCATCAAAAAATACAGGTCAGCCGGGAGCAAGTGGCTCATGCTTGTAATCCTAGCTACTCAGGAGACTGAGATCTGAGGATCAAAGTTCAAAGGCAGCCCAGGCAGAAAAGTCCGTAAGATTCTTATCTCCAAT
>NW_012277454.1:0-3203 GCF_000151885.1 Dipodomys ordii
TCCTCCCCCTTCCTCCTTCTCCTCCTCCTCCTCCTTCTTCTTTCTTCTTTCTTCTCTTCCCCTTCTCTCCCTCCTCTCTTTTTGCTTCCTTTCCCCCTTCTGTCTCCTCACCTCTCTCTTCCTACCCCTCCCTCCCTCCCCACCTCTTCTCTCCTCTCCTCTTCTTATTCCCTCTTCTCATAGTGGCATATCTGCATGACATTAAACTACAGATACAAATGACCATTTCCTTGCTGATGATTAAAAATTTTCTATCTTCACACATCTTGACTTCAATATCCCAAACTCAAACGCTTTCCTCCTTTTACTCCTTTAGAAATGTACAAATTAACATGTCCAAGCATCTTTATTTTGCTCTTTTATTTTGCTTTTCAAAGCTTCCCCTACTCCTTCTTTCACAACTGTCCAAACATATCCTTTCTATCAATCATCAAATTCTTCCAGTTGTACCTTCTAAATAAATGTCCAATTTAAACACCATTCTGTTCCCACTAATAAATCCCTATGTAGGCCATCACCATGTGCTTTTCTAAGCCATTACAAAATCTATCTCATTTTTCTTTTGGCTTTGCCTCCTGCTCATTCCAATACATTCTCCACATCATCACTGGATAAGTTTCAAATCTCATCTCATTTCAGTGACTTCCTTAAGCAAATATGTGTCTGAAATTCCAGCTACTTCTAGAAGCAGAGACAGTAGTCTGAAAGCAGGCCAAACAAAAGTATGAGGGTTTGAGTTCAAAATCAAATACTGCCAAAAAAGAATGTCTAATATTCTTAGCTTGATTTTTTCAAAGGTTGCATTATCTGACTTTTCTCCTTGTACTTACCCTGCATTTAGTCATACTCAAATACTTAAATTTTCCCCCAAAATATAATTTTGTCACTCAATTTTAGGTCATCATGATGAGGACTCATTCATCCCCTTTATCATCTAGCTCCCTCCTTTCTATCTGTATACTGTCTATCCAGTTTGACTGTTAAAGTTTAGAAGTCATTCACAGGGCACTGGTGGCTCACACCTGTAATCCTACCTACTCAGAAAGCTGAGATCTGTGGACTGCAGTTCAAAGCCAGCCCAGGCAGGAAAGTCCATGAGACACTTACCTCCAATTAACCACCAGAAAACTGGAAGTGGCACTGTGGCTCAAGTGGTAGAATGCTCACCTTGAGCTGAAGAGCTCAGGAACAGCGCCCAGGACCAGAATAAAAACCACATGAGCGACAAAAAGAAAAAGCTTAGAAGAAGTTACATCAAGTTCTGTTGTCTCATACTTGTAGTCCTAGCTATTCACAAAGGTGAGATCTGGAAGATTGTGGGTCAAATCAGAGAAAAGTCTATGACTCTATATCAAAATAACAAGCAAAAAATGCAGGCTAGAAACCTGGATCAAGTGGTAGAGTACCAGTTGAGTAAGCAAGCCATCTAAGCATAAGGCCCTGAGTTCAAACTGCCAAAAAGAAAATAGAAGCTACATCCTTCAGCCAGATGTCCCTGCTTCCCAAGTATGAATCAGGTGCCTATTGTAATGTACCAATTTTACCTTTATCACACTCAATTATAAGTATAATTGCCTTTTTGCTTATCTCCATTTTCTTCTAGATTGCAAATTCATTGAAGAAGAGAATATGTTGTTGTTGAATATGTTATTATTATATTAAAATGAGTATAAAATATATTTTATAATTCTTGTCCATTCCTCAACAATTTATGCCTTTTGTTAACCCCTTTCCTTTACATGTTGCTCTTTCATTAACAATGTATCATATTCATCTCCCACTGCATCTTTTAATACTTTTTCAAATTGGTACTTATTCATAAGGCTCACTCAAATTGTTGGAAAAAGAACCAATTATTCCTTTCTGTTTACTTCCCTAACACTCTAGAAATATCAACCTCAAGACTACAATGGTATTTCTTGAACAATTGATTCCTTTTCTATGACCTTCCTTTGTATTAGACTATAAACTCTTTAAAAGAAAGAATTTTCTTATGTAATTTTTCTAATTCTAAGTCCATCACTACTCCTGGAGCATAGTATTACTTTAAAATTTTGTTTTCAACATAACAGCTTGTATATCTCATTGTTGCAATGGGTCCACCTGTATCCCTATTTAAACGATTTGTTTTTTCCCTTCCCCTCCACAAATTATAACAACCTCAAATACAGTGAAAGCAGGGGTTATACCATTGGGGACGGACATACAAAGCAACAAATATATCATCTTATAAATATGTTAGAAACAATTGCAAGAAAGAAAAATCATTAGAATACTTATCTTGGGGTTCATTTCACCTAACATCAACTTATCTGACCATTTCTGCTTGTCTCAGACATATACTAGCTATTGCAAATAAGGGAAATCATGGGACCTATGTTTCTTTGGGCCTGGCTTACCTCACTTAATATAATTTGAACTTTACAACTTTGGCAGAGGGGTTGGGGGAGATGCGAAGGGATGGGAAGGGGAAACAAAGGAGGAGGCAACAATGCTTGATAAGAAATGTACTCATTACATTGTCCATGTAATTGTAACCCCTCTGTACGGTATTTTCACAATAAAAAAATTAAAAAATTGTTTTAAATGCATTAGTTTGTTATCATAACTGAAAAATATTTCATGATGAAAATATAATAACAAGATAGTTTCTGTAAATAATCTCAAATTCGGAACTTCAAGGAACCTTCATTAATACTAACAGGTCAGTTAACTGAAGCCTTGACAATTGAAAGCCAGAAACTCATATTTGGAAACATGAAGTCTACAAAAGACCACACACTCTGTATAATTGTATACAAAATACGAATATAAAAGGATAATTGTCATGTATCAATTAAGAACCATAATTCAGTAACTGATAGTGAGGCGTACATTAACTTTAAACTCCATCTGTAAGTAAAACAGAATCCTTGTATTCAGTGATGCTGGTCATAACGTTTGCAGTTTTGGTGGAAGAGAAAAAAGTAATTGGCAGATATTTATCTTTGATACTTGAGGTGTAAATTTTTCTGCTAATTACTGTTAAAATGACTTTCTAATTTCATTTTTAAAGAAATTGTTCTTCATTTGGGGAGTTCTTTTTAGAATCACCACTAGCTGCTGTTGCTTCTTCTTCTTCTTCTTCTTCTTCTTCTTCTTCTTCTTCTTCTTCTTCTTCTTCTTCTTCTTCTTCTTCTTCTTCTTCTTCTTCTTCTTCTTCA
>NW_012277455.1:0-1697 GCF_000151885.1 Dipodomys ordii
ATTTTATCCACTCTTAATTTTATGCCATCTACAAAAAATCAACTCAGTGAATATAGCAACT
The DNA here is from genome assembly GCF_000151885.1 of Dipodomys ordii. Classification (NCBI taxonomy): domain Eukaryota; kingdom Metazoa; phylum Chordata; class Mammalia; order Rodentia; family Heteromyidae; genus Dipodomys; species Dipodomys ordii. Next base: position 62 of record NW_012277455.1, read on the forward strand.
AATATTTGATTAGTATAATGAAAACAGTAGTTTGGTTTCATGAATCTTTATTGGAGTTTCAGAGACCCTCAAGTCTTTAGAGATTACAGAAATTACAGAAAGTGATTTTATTTAATATATATTAAATCATATTAAATAATTATTAAAACAATGTTTTCTAAGGCAAATTTTTAGTAAGAAGAGTATCATTAATTTATATTTCTGAGAATCTTAATTCTGGCTTAAAACAAGACAGCTGGCTTTCAGATTTCATTCTGCAATCAGTTTATTGAGCTATGTTATTGGAAACAGAAGCATGACTTAACAGCCTTTTGAAATAAATGTGAATATTTTGCTTTACTCTTTCAACTAAACCACAACCTTTCTTTAAAGTTGGTTTGGTGTAGAATCTACATCAATACATATATATTATATGTGAATATGTATACAAATATCTACTTATTTATGTTGTGATTGTGTGGATTTTGTACCCAGCGATTTTTTTATACCACACATTAGTAACGTGAAAAAATCGGCCCCCTAAGATAAATGAGCCTTCCAAATTTTGACACATTTATTAGATAATATAACTTTTGAAAACATGCTTGATATTATTCTCATAAGATTCATCAAGAAAACTCAAAATTCTAATTTTAGGGAAATGCCTGATTTCTGTCAGGAACCTGTAATTAAATGTTTGCCTTAAAAATATGACTTGTTTTACTCATTTCAGAGAAAGTATTTCTGAATATGCATAGTTTGTTACTCATCTTTTCAAGCAAAAATAGTGTTTCCATCATATTACTTGATATGCAATAGAAATGCTCCATATCAAGTCTTTATTTGGCTGTAAAGATCATTTAAAATATTTTTACAGTTTGGATTTAAAACAGTTATAAATTTATTGTTTCTTTAAGGATACTCATCCATGTAAGACTGTATTTTTTCTTCCTTTACCAGGGCTATTTGACTTGCTGTTTCCAAAAAAAAATTATTGTAAAAATACCATACAGAGGGGTTACAATTACATGAGGAAGGTATATGAGTATATTTCTTATGAAGCATTGTTGCCTCCTCTGTTTCCCCTTACCATGTCTTCCCATCATCCCTCCTCTCCCCCCCAGCCAGTCCAGTGCCAAAGTTGTAAAGTTCCTTTTTGACATAGTGTCTTGTACATTTCATTGTTGCAATGGGTCTACCTGTATCCCTATTTAAACAATTTGTTTTTTCCCTTCCCCTCCACAAATTATACCAACATCAAATACAGTAAAAGCAGGGGTTATACCGTGGGGGAGGGACATACAAAGCAACAAAGAAATCATCTTATAAATATGTTAGAAACAATCGCAAGAAAGAAAAAAACATTTGGGTCCTTATCTTGGGGTTCATTTCGCCTAACATCAACTTATCTGACTTTTTCTGATTGTCTCAGACATATACTAGTTATTGCAAATAAGGGAAACCATGGGATCTATGTTTCTTTGCGCCTGGATTACTTCACTTTCCATTTCCTAACAAATGGAGCGATGTCATTCTTTCTGATGGAGGCATAGAATTCCATTGTGTATATATACCACAAGTTTCCAAAAATTTTATCCACTCTTAATTTTATGCCATCTACAAAAAATCAACTCAGTGAATATAGCAACTAATATTT
>NW_012277456.1:0-3542 GCF_000151885.1 Dipodomys ordii
CCACCTGCTCCAAATTTATGAGCAAGAACAGGCCATAAACAGAGAAAGGACCAATCCTAATCCCAGGATCTGCACTTTCCTGCTTGCCAGAGGTACGACAGCTTGATGGGGCCGTAAAGAATAAGCCCAGATTCCCCACACACCCCATGAATCACACCCTACAATAATGATTAGGAAAGTCTGCTGCAATGAGCCCAGGTAACTCAGAGCAGGAAACTACCCCAACCCACCCAGAATCAGGGGGGGCATGGCCTGACAATGAGGAGTCATCTGGAAACTTAAGAAGACCTCTCCAAATTACAGGTCCTGAAGAAGCAGGTTTGTTTGTTTCTGCCGTCTGTGTGAAATGATTAAATCAACCCCAACTTTTGGGTGCCAGAGAGTCATAGTGACATTCTCCAAATAACACTCCTCCTGGCAGTGTATGAGGACTAAGATGCCACTTGTCACATCTGCAGTTGCCTTTGTGTGTGTGTGTGTGTGTGTGTGTGTGTGTGTGTGTTACTGGCTGGCACTCCTCAAGCCCCATTGTGGGTTATAAAAAAGGTCACCTTTGTTCTTATTCAGTTTCTGATTCAGTGGGTCTGGACTGTGGCTGGAAAGAGGCATGTTTTACTTGTTTACTTATTTGTGATAATTATTTTTGCAGTGTTGGGGATTGAACCCAAAGCCTCATTCATACACACTCCTCTGCTAAGTTACGTTCCAAGTCTCAATATTTAGCATTCTTTTTCAATCTACTCTGAATGATGATACTGATCATTTTTGGGGTAGAACATTTCTACAGTGTTTCACAGCTTCATTTCCCCCTCCTTCCTTTCTTCTTTTCTTTTTTCTTTTTCTTCTTTTATTTTTGTGGATAAGGAAAAGTAGGGGTAAAGGACAGTACTAGTGACTGACGTCAGGGTCTCATGTGTGTTTTTTGGCATTCTACCACTGGGGACATGCCCTGAATCCAGTTTTTTCTCTGGTTAATTGAAAATAGACTCTTGCCGACTTTTTTGCCCAAACTGACTGGGACTGTGATCCTCAGGTCTTAGCTTCCTTAGGAGTGAAGATTATAGGCATGACCACTGGCACCTAGTTCCTCTACTATCTTTCTCTACCCATGCATTGCTTCTATTGACATGGCCCTTGTCTGCTTTCAGGGAAAACAACGGTAGTTTGTTCAGTTGGTTTTGGGAAAAATTAATTTCCTCTCTGCTGGTGAAATAATAGGAAGTCTGAAAATCACTGTCCTATAGTTATTGGGTATATTTCCCTTCCCTGACTATGAACCCTTTAAAAACACCCTGACAAATAGCCTTCCAACATTCTCCTCCAATCATAGTTGCGCAGAGGAGACTGAGCACTGCATGCTTAACTCTGAGAATGATGGAATACAGTGGCATGGCAAAATCTGCCATCTACTGAGCTAGGTTTAGGCAGTGAAAAAGCACAATATTGGTAGAGTGCTACATTTCTGAAGTGTCTCCCCCCATCCTGTCCCTGCTTCCTCTCTTCTCCTCTAGTCTCTCCTCTGCTTTCTAGCTCTGATTGTAGTAGCTGTGCTATATAGCTCTGAGCTCTATCATGGCCCTTTTGAAAGGACAAATAAGTAGAAAAGCAAGATGCGGAGAGAGCTTTACAGTCTCTACATATGCATGAGGTTAGAAATGCATGAAACGAAAATGTTTTCAATCAGCGAGGCCTATACGCTTGTATCAGCAAAGCATAAGGATGCTTTTGTGGCTTAAGGATTTTGACATTCAAGACATGTTCTCCTGATCCGTTAGCCTTAATGAAACATGCTATGTGTATGAGTATAAATGACTGTAGTTCCTCTCCTGAATCCCTCACCACTGGCTTCATCCATGATATGTGACTAGAATGAACAAAGGGGACATAGGGCCTTTATTGGATTGCCAGGGGTTTAAATTAGACAAACTTGGAGTTCAATTCTCAGATCAGTTGGTGGTGGTGTGGTCTCTGGGTCAAACTGCTTAACTCTTTGAGGTTGAATTTTCTCCTATAAAAGCCAAAAGATAGGCACTTGAGGGTATTTTTGGAGACTATTTGGGATAAAATAGAAAGTCCTCCCACAAAGTAGAACCATCTGTTGAAAAACTTGTAAGACCATTCAAACTTGAACCATGCTGTTTACATTAAATTTGACAAAGTTACATAAGCTATGGTTGTGATGATTGGAATAGACTATGGAGTTAGTCTGTAGAAGTTTGCATCTAGTTCAGCTGCTCTGCCACTTTACTATGAGAGCAATTTAGACATTCACTATTTAAAAATATTGATATTTAATAAGATATTTAATTCCATTTTTAAAGTCTGAGGATGGAAGTGGCACTGTAGCTCAAGCGGTAGAGTGCTTGCCTTGAGCTGAAGAGCTAAGGGACCGTTCCCAGTTCCAGAGTTCAAGCCCCACAACCGACCAAAAAAAAAATTCTGAGGACTCCTTGATACTTTATATGTATTCCTGCTACCATGTCCTGAATTTTATTTAATTCTATTGCATTTAGAGAATAGGTAACAAAACAAGAAAGTCTTTAGCAGCCTCCCTTTAGTTTTGGTGAGATAGCCCAGAAACTATTGTACTAGACTATTTTGAATTAGTTTGGATCCAGCAGGAGTTAAAAGTGTTAAGTTATAGCCCTGACAAAATTAATTTGAGATGGATCATAAACCTAACCGCAACTGCTAGAATGATAAGACTTCGAAGAACAAATTGTTGGGAAATATTTTTGCAACCTGGTCAGGCAATCATATCTTGGGGAGAACACAAAAGCAAGAAGCATAAAAGACAATACCAACAGATTGGATCTGATCAAAATTAGAACACCAGGAAGCTATTTTTAAGAAAATTAAAAGATTAACCACATACTGATAGGAAATATTTTAAGAGATATCCAAAACCGATCCACTATTCGGAAGCTTATCCTACACGTCCACAATTAAAAGATAAACAATCAAAAAGTCAGACAGATATTTTATGGCATAAGACATGTTAATGATGTTCCATTATGGTAGACAAGAAAACATATATGAAACATATATGAAAGTCACAGTAACATTTCAAACTATAGTGGATAATATTGAAAAAGCTGACATTAAAAGTTGGTGAGCTTTATGCTGGGTACAAGAGGTCATGCCGATAATCTCAGCTACTCAGGATCAGACATAGAGACTAGGAGGATCATAGTTCAAGGCTGGTCCAGTTAAAAAGAAGTTAGTGAGACACCTTCTTAATAAACAAACTAAGAATGGTGATTCAAGCTTGTAATCTCAGGAAGGTAGAGGGAATAGTTAGGACTCAAACCCTGAGTTCAGGGACAATGGATGTGACTCAAGTGATAGCATGACTATCAAGCACACATAGGCTTTAGTACTTTAGTACTTCAATACTTCAAAAATATCAACCAGCCGGGCACCGTTGGCTTATGCCTGTAATCCTTGCTACTCAGGAGGCTGAGATCTGAGGATTGCAGTTCAAAGCCAGCCCAGGCAGGAAAGTCTGTGAGACTCTTATCTCCAATAAACCACTAGAAAAC
>NW_012277457.1:0-2782 GCF_000151885.1 Dipodomys ordii
AGGCCAGTGCTCTACCACTTGAGCTACAACGCCACTTCCGGTTTTCTAGTGGTTTATTAGAGGTAGGAGTCTCACGGTCTTTCCTGCCCGGGCTGGCTTTGAACCGCGATCCTCAGATCTCAGCCTCCTGAGTAGCTAGGATTACAGGCGTGAGCCTCCAGCGCCCGGCGCCTCCAGCTCTTTAAGTCACATCCTCACCTTTCAAGGAAGACCCCTAGGTGCTTTTAGTCTTGAAATTGACTTATTGGAAAGAGAGACAGGTCACAGGCCCTGGGCTTTAGAATCAGTTATCTTTTAATAGACCACTGAGAAATCACTGGCAGAGGCCTACCTGCTACACAATACAGGTTGGTAGCTGAGGTTCAGAGAGGACCAGGACTTTTCTGAGGTCACACAGCAAAGGGATAAGGACCAAGAGGCCCAATTCCTGGCAAGGGTGGAAGTGCTGGACAGGGACAGCTGGGTGCTGTGAGGAACAATCTACATTCCTCCCTGGAATAGAAAACAGCTGTTTCTATTCCAGATGGTGAGAAGCGTAAGCCCACAGCACTTTTACACACACACACACACACACAGAGCCAGTCTGTGAGCCGATTTTTCTGGGATGCCAAGATTCCTGAGTAAGCACTGGGAATCTTGGCTGAAGCTGTTCTGGGAAATGTCAGGCCTACAGGAAACAGAGGTCTCCCACTCAAGCCATCCCGAAGGTGGGTGGGAATCAGAGAGAGCAGGGTGTGTGAGGGAACAGAGAGGCTCAGTGTGCAAGTGAAGGGGTTTATGTACACAGAGGCTGGAGGGTGTGAGCTGGAGACAGTTGGGTAGTGAGGGCAGGGGATTTATCTGCACGAACAAGGAGGCTGGGTGCCAAGATGTGGGTGTTTGTGCAAAAGAGAGAGGTGTTTCATGTGCATAGGGAGTGTTTAATTGAATTGAATTCAGAGGAGAAAGAACCTGCTAAGCATTAAAATAAGGGAGGTGGGCAAGATGTTTATGCAGAGGGCTGTGATGTGTGTAAGGAGGCGTGGCGCAGGCTTGCCAGAAAGATGTGGTCTCAAAGGCCCGCCGCGTACAAGGCATTCTGAAGTTAGTAGAAGGGCATTAGGGAGCACGACTGCTCCCCGCAATGCCCTTGGCAATCCAGCCTGGCTTTGAAACCCCACCCAAACCAACATCTAGCGTCTCGGCCCTGCCCCTTGCCCCTCCCTTTCTCCCAAGGACGTGCGCTTCGTGCCCGTCAACAAGCTTCCGCAGCGCCATTGGCTAACTGACCGGGGAGGGCGGGGCTACACATGTTCCCGGAAGCATGGGAGGTCCCACGAGTTTTTGGACCCCGCGCCTGAGAGCAGTGGGTGCTTAGCAACAGGGGGAGGTGCCCAGTAACGGGGTGTGTATGTGGGGGGGGGGTTACTGGAAGAATGGTAGGTGCCTAGCAACAAGGGGGGGGGTCTCAAAGAAGTAGAAGTATCTATCCCTAGAGGATATGTGGATGTCTAGCAACGAAGGGGTGGGGGATGGGGGCTCTATTAGCAGGGAAGGAAGCCTTTGATGGATGGTGGGTACTGGAGTATGTGGGGACCCAGTCCTACAGTTCATATCTGAATAATCCTCTTCTCCTTAGGCAATGTGGCCTGAAGTAGGAGGCATACTGCGGGGGACCTGTAAACAGCTGGGCCGGAACGTTGGGCTGCCATGTGCAGCCCTGGGGCCTAGGCCCCACTGGTGGGTAAGAGGCTGGGGAGGGGACCCCTAGCGGAAGAGGTGGAGAGAGGCTTTCATGTTGTAAAAGGACAGGAAGGGTTCCAAAAGGGCCATGCAGCAGACCTCGTGTGGTCTGCTCTTTTGCCAGAGTCCGTGTCTCTTACAGGGACCACCGGGGGGTTCTTGGGCCCAAAAGCTGCATCAGGATGGGCCTGGCAGAGGCCTGAGTGAAGAGGATATTCACAGGGCACGGGAGGCCTGTCCCAAGAAGATGCCTCGGCCCCAGGTATCGTTGCCCCCCCCCTCCCTTCCCTGACCCAGCAACTCCCCATGAAGACTGCTGGAACCCAATCTTGAGGAAGGGGAAGGGTGGTGGCAGGTTGGTTGGATTCTCTGGGCAACGGGCCCACTATCCTGTCCTCAGACCTGTTCGCATTTCCCAGCTGAGTGATCGCTCTCGGGAACGTAAGGTGCCTGCCTCCCGCATCAGCCGCCTGGCCAGCTTTGGGGGTAGGTGACTCTCGGGGAATCTACCTGTGACCTAAATCTGAGAAGGCAGCATTGGAATGAAGCAAGAGAAGGGATGAATCAGAGACAGCAGGGAGAGATGGAAAGAGTGACAAAGGAAAAGCCTGATAAGCCAAAATAAATAGGAATGCACCTATGACAGCCTTTACTGAAAGCTTGAGCTGTCAAACCTCCGCCCCCCACATCGCGTTCTCCCATTAGGATTGATGAGGGTTTCTTTCCAGTATGTACATGAGGAACCAAGGCTAGGAGAGGTGAGGTGACACACATAGGATCATGCAGCAGAATTGTTCAAACCTGCAAGCAATAATTTACAAGGTTGCAGCCAGAATAATGTTTGGTGATACACAGCTGTAATCCCAGCACTTGAAGAGGATAAAGCCAATTTAGATTATAACTAAGACCCTCTCTCAAAAAGAAAAACAAGCCGGGCGCTGGTGGCTCACGCCTGTAATCCTAGCTACTCAGGAGGCTGAGATCTGAGGATCTCGGTTCAAAGCCAGCCCGGGCAGAAGAGACCGTGAGACTCCTATCTCCAATAAACCACCAGAAAACC
>NW_012277458.1:0-1810 GCF_000151885.1 Dipodomys ordii
AGCTCTTCAGCTCAAGGCTAGCCCTCTACCACTGGAGCCACAGTGCCACTTCCGGTTTTTTAGTGGTTAATTGGAGATCAGAGTCTCACAGACTTTGCTGCCCAGACTGATTTTAAACGGTGATCCTCAGATCTCAGCCTCCTGAGTAGTTAGGATTACAGGCGTGAACCACCTCCTGAGTAGTTAGGATTACAGGCATGAAGCATCCAGTTTGCTGTTAGAGAGGCGATCCAAAAAAGTACAATGCCAGGATATTTCTGATAGATCAAGGAAGCTTTTAAACAGAAAACATCTGATGTCCAACTTCCCTTGAGGTTTAAAGGGAAAAATAGTTGTTTATTTTTAGTATTGTTGTTACTGTTTTTTGGTTGTTTTGAGACAGGGGCTTACAAAGTAGCCCAGGCTAGCCTTGAATTCAGGATCCTCCTGCCTTAGCTTCCTGAGTGTTTAGTGTTTAGGTTATAGGTATGTACCACCATGCTTGGATTTCAGAAAAAAAGGAAAACTTAAAAAAAAAAACAAAAACAACACAGTACAGATTTTTCCATGAGCTCTTTCCAAACTACAACTACAATTTTTTTTCCCCTAGTTTGCTAGTAGTTAATTGGAGATAAGAGTCTCATGGATTTTCTTGCCCAGTCTGGCTTTGAATCAAGATCCTCAGATCTCAGCTTCCTGAGTGGCTAGGATTACAGGTATGAACCACCAGTGCCTGGCCTGTCTAGGGTTTAAATCATAGTTTAAAAATGATTGTCAGGCCGGGCACTGGTGGTTCACACCTGTAATCCTAGCTACTCAAGAAGCTGAGATCTCAGGATCATGGTTCAAAGCTAGCCCAGGCAGGATGAGACTCTTATCTCCAACTAACCACCAGAAAACTGGATGTGGTGTTGTGGTAGAGTGCAAACCTTGAGCAAAAATCTAGGGGATGGTGCCTAACCTCTGAGTATGTGTGTCCCAGTATTGGCAGGCACACACACACACACACACACACACACACACACACAAATCTACATAGTGAAGTCCACCATTCACCTGTGAAGCCAAAATGTATGGCAAGCACACCATGTTATGGGATGAACCTTCAATGGTGAAGGCTCTGGTTAGCTGGACATTGACCTACTACACAAGTACACAGGAGGGGATTATTGATGAGTGTAGAGATGAGTGGGCAGCATCAGATTCATATCTTGAAATATAAATCCAATGGCAAAGTAGGTAAATAGATGGGTAGGAAGCCATTAAAAGCAGCTACTACAATAATACAAATGATGGTTCCTGACAGGTCTGGTATAATGATCATCACTGCTTGTTTTGGGGAATAAAGTTTTATTAGAACACACCATGCTCATCTGTTTACAAAATGCCTAAGGCTACTTTTTTGTTTGTTTTAGTTTATGTTAATCTTGCTGTTTTGCTTGGTTTTTGCTTTTTTGTAGAGCCAGGAATAGAATTCAGGGCCTTGTATTTGCCCTTGTATTTGTCAAGCATTCTTCCCTGAGCTAAATAGTCAACCCTTCTAAGGCTGTTTTGCACATCAGGACAAACTGTTGTCATTGCCACCAAGATCACATATCCCACGAAAAGCTTAATTTACTATCTTGTCTCTTATACAAAATTATTTACTTATTTGCTTGTTTATTTAGGGGTTGAACTCAGGACCTGGGCACTGTCCCTGTGCTTAGGTTAGCACTTTACCACTTGAACCACATCTCCACATCTGACTTTCTTTTTTTTGGGGGGGGTCCGGTCGTGGGGCCTGCACTCTGGGCCTGGGCGCTGTCCCTCAGCTCTTCAGCTCAAGGCTAGC
>NW_012277459.1:0-1301 GCF_000151885.1 Dipodomys ordii
GGGTGGGGGTGAGAAGGGGGGGGTAAGGAGAAGGATTGGGATTGGGGGGGGGAGCGGGGAGGCTAGGAAGGGATGTGAAGGGTAAACAAAGGAGGAGGCTGCAATGCTTGGTAAGGAATGTACACATTATCCTGCCCATGTAATTGTAACCCCTCTGTACAGTATGTTCACAAATAAAATAAAATAAAATAAAATAAAAACCATATATATATATTATTGTAAAGATATTGTACAGAGGGGTTCCATTTACATGAGTAAGGTAATGAGTACATTTCCTGTAGCGCATTGTTACTCCTTCCTTTGTTTTTCCCATACCATCCCTTCCTTCCCTACCTCCCCAATTCCTCCCTTCCCCGCAGAAGTTATAAAGTTCATTTTTAACATAGTGTCTTGTGCATCTTATTGTTACAATGGGTCAACCTGTATCCCTGTTTTAGCATTTTGTTATTTCCCTTCCCCTCCCCAAATTAGAAAAATGTATATACAAGATGCAGGGCACCGAAATCAAATACAGGGGTTATACTATGGAGGAAGAGCATACAACAGAAACAAAAAAATCACATCTGTGACAAAGATAAAACTCTTCTTATATCTCTTTTTATAAACTTTTGTAATTCTTTGTGTTATGTTATTGTTATTGTTGTTGGCATTGGCTTTGACTCAGGGCCTGGGCACTGCCCCTGAGCTTTTTTACTCAAGGCTAGCACACTACCACTTTGAGCCACAGCTCCAATTCTGTTTTTCTGGTAATTGGAGATAAGAGTCTCATGGACTTTCTTACTCAGGCTGGCTTCAAACCTCAACCATCAGATCTCAGCCTTCTGAATAGCTAAGATTACAAGGCATGAGCCATCAGTGCCCAACTTTTAACTCTTCTTAATTGTAGTTACAGCCTTATGGAAGATTTTTTCATATATTGTAACAACAAAGAACATATCAACAAAAGAAGACATTTCTCAGTCCTTTTGAAATGTAAGTAGAATGATAAGATATTAGTACTACTGTAGAAAAAGGTATTCTGAAGGACTCAATTTTTTAAAATAAATGGAAAATGGAAGTATTTGCATTACATACTGAAATGATACAGAAATGATCTGTGAAAAAAGAAGCAAACTTTAGACAGATGCTGTTCTTTTGTGGTCTCTAGCATTTTAGAGGGGTGGTACCATATCTTGGCAGAATCTACACAATTCTTTTTTTTTTTTTTTTTTTTGTCGGTTGTGGGGCTTGAACTCTGGGCCTGGGTGCTGTCCCTCAGCTCAAGGCGAGCGCTCTACCACTTGAGCTACAGCGCCACTTCC
>NW_012277460.1:0-1420 GCF_000151885.1 Dipodomys ordii
GGAGTCCCACACTCTTTCCTGCCTGGGCTGGCTTTGAACCGTGATCCTCAGATCTCAGCCTCCTGAGTAGCTAGGATTACAGGTGTGAGCCACCAGCGCCCGTTGAGAAAACAATGATTTAGTTGACACAATTTTGTAAAATTGGAAGGAGTTGACTTGGTGATGGCTAGTCACCTATTATTTAAAGAAGAATTATTTTTAAGGTCTTCTTATATGTGTCTACTTTCCTCTAATACTGCCCTAGTTGAAGGCCCAAGCAAGAGAATGAAAGAACTATAGCCATGACCATTCTTTCGCCATGTTTTCCTAGTCAGTCTGATTAGTAAAGGATGTAGTGCTGGTGGGAGCCAGACTGGATGCAAAGACAGGAGTTGCTATACTAAGAGGCTAAGCAAGTGAGTGTGTCTGAGCTACCAGAGGAAAGGGAGAAGAAAGGCACAGAGGGGAGTATATGGTACAGGATGACCCACAGCACTGGGACAGCATCAGGATCCTCCAACTACACAGAAACATGCTGCTCTCTTCTTCCAGTTATATCCAAGGTCATGTAGAACACCCCAGGATCAAGACTCAAATGCTGGGGTCCTTCATTCCTTGTTGCTTTCTTCTAATGTCTTTACTGAGAAGCACAGAGTGTCCTACTTGCTCAGTGCCCTGACCAGCAACATTTCCCTTGTAGGTGGCAAACTGAGCTGGGGCCTTGAACATTCCTAGGCACTGACACCTTCCTTTATGTCATTTCCTGAAACACTAAATAAATGATTAGACATGTAAGCACATATGAACTGTCCCCAGGCCTTAGCCATATCCTTACACCCTCATGAGTCTCCATAGCCCAGTACTTTCCATTTGGACACACTGGATAGAGAAGCTTTTATTTCCTTTTGCATATTGAGAAGCCACCCCAATATGTAAGATTCTCACTCTCTCCATCCATCCTTTTGTGGCAGTACTGTTTTGAACTCAGGGCTTCCATTCTTGCTCAAGTTTATTTTTTTTCTCATGCATGGGCTTGAACTCTGTGTCTGGACGCTATCACTGAGCTCTTTTGCTCAAGGGCAGCAATCTACCACTTAGCCACAGCGTCACTTACAGTTTTCTGGTGGTTGATTGGAGATAAATTTCATGGACCTTCCTGCCTAGGTTGGCTTTGAACTGAGATCCTCAGATCTCAGCCTCCTGAGTAGCTAGGATTACAGGAGTGAGCCACTGGCTTCACTCAGCTTTTTCATTCACTGCTGGTGCTCTACCACATGAGCCATGCTTTCAATACAGATTTTTCACATTAGTTTGAAATAAGAGTCTTGTGGACGTTTTTTTTTTTTTTTTTGGGTCCGGTCATGGGGCCTGAACTCTGGGCCTGGGCGCTGTCCCTCAGCTCTTCAGTTCAAGGCTGGCGCTCTACCACTTGAGCCATAGC
>NW_012277461.1:0-6223 GCF_000151885.1 Dipodomys ordii
AGAAGGTGGCTCAGTGGTAGAGCATTTGCCTTGCATGCCTAAGGCCCTGGGTTCGATTCCTCAGCACCACATAGGCAAAAAGAAAAAAGCCGGAAGTGGCGCTGTGGCTCAAGTGGTAGAGCGCTAGCCTTGAGCTGAAGAGCTGAGGGACAGCGCCCAGGCCCAGAGTTCAGGCCCCACGACCGGAACCAAAAAAATAAAATCAATGGTTGTCCTTGGATAAAAATATGAAAGCATGTTATTATAGGGAAAAATGAAGAATTGGAGCAGAGTGAACATACATCATTAGTGAGAAGTGAAATTTTGAAGCCAGGAAAGATTAGGTGACTTCTTATTTCTTCTTCCCCTTAGGTGATTTTGTCCTACCATCAGGACCTTGGCCATGGCCCGCTGAAGTTGTACGGGACTGGGATACCTGGTTTTCTATGAGGAAGTTACAGCTGGATCCTATCTTGGATGCTGTGCTAGGTAGTCATGCTATGACTACTCTATGGGCCAGTGTAGGAAGGCCAAGGCCAGATCCAGATGTCCTGCAGGGTTCTTTGAAGCGGCTGCTAACAGATGTTATATCACGTCCCTTGACACTGGGCCTAGGGCTTAGGGCCCTGGGGATAGATGTTGGGAAGACTGGGAGATGCACGTTGCATGTGGCTGGTGCTTCCCATGTGGAGACACTTCTCTCTCGTTCTGGGGACTATGATGAGCTTGGATACATGTTTCCTGGACACCTTGGCCTCCATGTAATCATGGTAGGTGTGGATGTGGCTACTGACTTTTTACAGAGCACCTCAGCTTCATCATTGGAACCTGGCACAGTTCAGCTTGGTGGCCACAGAGGACTCTATCATGACTTCTGGGAGGAGCAGGTAGAGACTGGACATGTAGCCCATCCAGATATGGTGGTAGCATTCCATCCAGGTAAGAGCCATTGATATCAGAGAAATCTTTGGTACTTCCCTTGAGAATTTTCCATCCTCTTTCTTACATCTTCTTTGGAACCCTTTTTATTTGATCTCATTAATCACAATAATTGGATGATTATTTCACATATAAACTATACTCTGGTTTAGAATTGGGAGGGAGGACAGAATCTTGTGAACAATCATGATGATGGTGGTGGTAGTTATTGGGGAAGAGTAACATGAGGATTGGGGCAGGCACTGTTGAAGAAATGTTTTGTTTTTAAGGTCTGTCTAGGGGCTGGGAAGGTGGCTCAGTGGTAGAGTGCTTGCCTTGCATGCATAGGCCCTGGGTTCGATTCTTTAGCACCACATAAGCAAAAAGAAAAAAGCCAGAAGTGGTGCTGTGGCTCAAGTGGTAGAGAGTTAGCCTTGAGCTGAAGAACTGAGGGACAGCACCCAGGCCCACAGTTCAGGCCCCACAACCGGACCCAAAAAAAAAGGTCTGTCTAAAAAATCCGCCCCCACCTACTATTCCCCCTTTTTGAATTTTCATTCCAATTCTCATTCTGGTTCTATAGGTTTCCATGCTTCCCCAAACTTGATGGAGTCTTGGCTCCCTACTCTGCTGCTGCTTCGTGACTATGAGATCCCTACATTGATTACGCTTTACAGGTTTTGATCTTTTCCTATTTGTGGTATTTCCCTGATTCACTTATTTCTCTCTTTATCCAGATGAGCTTATTTTGTGCTCTTGTGTTTTTCTGTCTGGGTAATATGTTCTTTCTTCTATTGCCTTCTTCCATTCTCTTGGAACAAAAACCTGTGCTACTTAACTAGAGATTTAGTGAGACATTTGGGAGGAAAGGATAGTCTAGTCCAGGCCTGATAAGTACAGAAATGTCATGCTCTCAACCAATTGTTACTCTTTTCTCATAATAGTAGAGCAATTTTTCTTCTCTCCCACAGCAAACAGGAATTGGCAGCCTCTTTACAGATACTGGTGGACCTGGATATGCACATCATTGGCTATGGAGCTAATCCTTTCACATCCCTCAAACCTGAACAGGTCTATTCTAACCCCAACAAGCAGCCAGTATACTGCAGTGCCTACTACATAATGTTTCTTGGAAGCTCTTCTTGCCAGCTAAAGGAAGGCAATTAGATAATACATGGTGGTATTTAAATAGCTAAACCAGATCCTTACTGGATACCAGGGAAATAAGAAGACTGTGATGAAGTTACACTGTTGATGTCAGATTGTGGCCAACTTTGAAATATCTCCTAAACTTTATTTATCACTCAAATAAAGTGAATGAGAGCATCAATATTATGTGACTCATTTCTAACAACTTAGTCATAGCTAGGTATAGTGATGCATGTCAGTAATCCCAGCACTCAGAAGGCTAAGGCAGAAAGATCGCAAGTTGAAGGCTAACCTGGGCTACATAGCAAGATACTGTCTCAAAAGGAAAAAAAAAGTCTGAGGTTAGTCAAAGTAATGACTAGACATAGGTTTCTAGAGTTACTTGGTATCAAGCAATCAAAAATCTAGAGTTCCTAATAGTTTCCTTTGTGTGAAAGATACCTATTGAATAGAACTGGATGTCACTGAAAACAAGAATGAGAACTACCTGAATCTTCCTTCTGAAAAACACTTTCTGATGTAACAATTTGGGCTTAAAAATGGAAGTGTTAATTCAAGTCAACAAGTTTTGGTGACACAAAGAAAGTTGTAAGGATCCTATTTTCTTGATTTGTTCTAGAGAAATATCTCTTTCCCCTTTGTCTTTTGGGCAGGGTGGGGGAGAGGGGATTCTGACTTGAGAGAGGCCCTGGTATTGTATCTACATATCCCAGGGTATATCAGATTTCACCTGTCCTGCAATAAAATTAGGTTTTCTGTTTTTTGTTTTTGTTTTTGTTTTGGTGTGTGTTGTCCAAACTGATTCAGAACTCTAGATCTCTAGCAATTCTCTTGTCCCAGTCTTCTGAGTACTGGAACTAAAGATACTTGCCTCTGCATCTAGCTACTTTGAGACCTCTTAAATCATTATCCTCCCTTTTTTTCTAGTATTAGCAAGTATTTCTCATCTGCACAAAACCTCAATATTAGGTTTCTCTCATGCCAACAGAAGTTTAGCATCAATTCTGCCTGAACCACCACAAATTTCTCATGTTACTCTTTTTTTTTATCGTACTCTTAGGACTGGGACATTCCTTGGATATTTATTTGTACAACCACGCCATGATGTTCACACATACAATCACACACACAAATCCTGTCTCCTTGACACATACACATTTGTACTTTTCTTTTTCTATGGGGGAAATGTTAGAATGTGTTTATTCATTCAAAACGTTCATTTTTTTAATTTAATTTTATTGTAAGGGTAATATACAGAGGGGTTACAGTTACATAAGTAAGATAATGAGTACATTTCTTATCAAACATTGTTGCCCTCTCCCTTGCTTTCCCCCACTTTCCTCACACACCCCCCCCCCAACTCAAAACCTTTACTTAGGACTAGAGGTATGGCTCAAGTAGTAAAATCCTTGCTTATTGCCCTTAATTTCAGTCTCCAGTACATCAAAAAGCAAACACACACACAAAAATGTAGTATTTATTGTTAATTTGGGGCAGAAAGATGAATGAGATCTGGTCCTTATTCTTAACATAGGAAGATAAATTATATGTATACAATGAAACCTTTATTACAAAGTATAATCTGGAATAAGAAACATAAGAGAGACTAGATGGTGAGGAAGTACAGCAAGAAAGAGAGGTAACTTTGGTAAATGACAGTGGTATTGTGAATTAAAATGTTATAAAACAGAGGGCAAGGCATTACAAATGGACATTGGGAATAGAAGTTTGAAGGCAGAAAATGGGAGAATTCATTAAGCGATTAAATATAAATTAAGTCTGGAAAGTAGATTGGGATCATATTATGGATGAGACATAGCTGGCAGGTCAGCTTTGGATTTCTGTAGATCTAAGTATGACTCCTGAGATAACCATCAAAAAATTTTGGTCCTGGGCTGGGAAGGTGGCTCAGTGGTAGAGAGCTTGCCTTGCATGCCTGAGGCCCTGGGTTCGATTCCTCAGCACCACAAAAGGAAAAAGCTGGAAGTGGCGCTGTGGCTCAAGTGGTACAGCGCTAGCCTTGAGCTGAAGAGCTGAGGGACAGCGCCCGGCCCAGAGTTCAGGCCCCATGACCGGACCCCCCCCCCCAAAAAAAATAATAATTTTGGTCCTAAGGTAAACTTCTGTTAGCCTTAGTTTCCACATTTTTAAAATTTGGACACTACCTAAAACCCTAAGATATGTTAAGATATAAAGGAAAATATGTGAGAAGTTGGAATACTTACATATCCAAATTTCAAACCATTTTTTTAAAAAAGCAATCAAGTAATGTATAGGAGATAGATAGGTAGGTCAGTAAAATAGAATTAAAATGATCTTAGTTCTTTTGTATTTCTATTAAAAATATAAACTGGATGGCTTATTGAAATTTATTTGTTAGGGCTGGGAAGGTGGCTCAGTGGTAGAATGCTTGCCTTACATGCCTGAGGCCCTGGGTTCCATTCCTCACCACCACATAAGCAGAAAAAGCTGGAAGTGTCGCTGTGAATCAAGTGGTAGAGCACTAGCCTTGTGCTGAAGAGGTACAGTGCTCGGGCTCAGAGTTCAGGCCCCACTACCAACAAAAAAAAAAAAAGAAATTTATTTGTTGGGAGTTTTTGAAATCAGGAAGTCAAAGATCAAGGATCTAGCCATTCTGATATCTGATGAGGGCTCATTTTCTGGCATACAGAAGGCTCTTTTATACTATGTCCTTTCATGATGGAGAGACTAAACTATACCTGATACCTTTTTTTATAAGTTCACAACTGTAATCCTAGCTACTCAGGAGACTGAGATTTGAAACTATCCCAGGCAGGAAAGTCTGTGATACTCTTCACTCCAGTTAACCACCAAAAATCTGGAAGTGGAGCTGTGGCTCAAGTAATAGAGTGTTATCCTTGAGCCCAAAAGCTTAAGGATGGCGCTCAGTCCTGGGGCTTGAACACAAAAATGATCTTCGAAAATACTTTAAGAGAAAGAAAACAGGTACTGGTTTGTGGTTTGAGGCCAGCTCAGATAAAAACTAAGGAAAAAAAGGGCTGGAGTATAGCTCAAGTGGTAGAGGGTTTGCCAAGCAAGCCCAAGGCCCTGAATTCAGACCCTACTAAATCCCTGTCCCTCCCCCGCAAAATAAGCCAGGCACAAGTGATCATATATTTTTTAGTGCATTAATATGCTATGTCCAGAATAGGTATGTCTCTGGGGACACAAAGTAGATTACTGTCTGTATATGAATAGGCAGGATGGGGTTTCTTTTTGTAGTGATGTAATCATTTTCAAATTGCACAGTTCCTTGACAGTATCAAAATCCAGTATATTTTACATGAATAAATTATATCAATAAAGCTTTAGCAAAAACTTTCTATGTATCTTAGGGAATATATAAAGGGAAGATATATGTTAGTTGTTTACCACTGTAATTAGCACATAGTATAGTCTTTTTTTTTTTTTTTTGTCGGTCGTGGGGCTTGAATTCTGGGCCTGGGTGCTGTCCCTCAGCTCTTCAGCTCAAGGCTAGCGCTCTACCACTTGAGCCACAGCGCCACTTCCGGCTTTTTTCTTTTTGCTTATGTGGTGCTGAGGAATCGAACCCAGGGCCTTGAGCATGTAAGGCAAGCGCTCTACCACTGAGCCACCTTCCCAGCCCCCATAGTAAAGCCTAAAGGTGTCTTTTATTTTTTTTGGTTGGTCATGAGGCTTGAACTCTGGGCCTGGGCGCTGTCCCTCAGCTCTTCAGCTCAAGGCAAGCACTCTACCACTTGAGCCACAGCGCCACTTCCGGTTTTCTAGTGGTTTATTGGAGATAGGAGTCTCACAGTCTTTCCTGCCCGGGCTGGCTTTGAACCGTGATCCTCAGATCTCAGCCTCCTGAGTAGCTAGAATTACAGGTGTGAGCCACTGGCGCCCAGCAAGAGTGTCTTTTATTAAGCACATGCTATGTTGAGTTTTATTGAGTCACATAAATTAGACACAATACTATGTACAATGGTTTGATGATAGAAAAAAATAGCCGAGACATACTGTCATGGTTCAGAGAAGAGATTCTTTCAGGTAAGGTGATAGCAGTGCATATGGAAAGGAAGAAGATTTTATTTTTTAAATTTTTTTTTGGTCCGGTCATGGGGCCTGAACTCTGGGCCTGGGCGCTATCCCTCAGCTCTTCAGCTCAAGGCTAGCGCTCTACCACTTGAGCCAC
>NW_012277462.1:0-1026 GCF_000151885.1 Dipodomys ordii
CTTATGTGGTGCTGAGGAATCGAACCCAGGGCCTCAGGCATGCAAGGCAAGTGCTCTACCACTGAGCCACCTTCCCAGCCCAGAAGCTACTTTTTTTTCTAATGATACACAGTCTAAAACTAAATCTTTATCAGAGGATCCAATAGCCATGCTCCAAGGATGGAGTTTATCCAAAGGGGCTAAAAACTTGTGAGTATGTGCATGCGTGTACACACACACACAAACACACACACATACACACACACACACACATGCAGAGTGGCAACTTTCCTAATAGAAGCAACTAAACTGCCCTGCAGAAGGTGAGTGGATACATAAACTGTGACACGTCATGCTGACTGGATACAATGGTGAAGGGATTCATCAGCTACCATGCAACATCATTCCCTGTCTAAAGGAAAGCGCTATGACACTATGAAAGGTAAGGGAGGAAATTTAAGCGCAGGTCACTAAGTGGAAGAACCAGTCAGAAAGGCTGCAGATTGAATCCAATCCAATTAACAATCTTGGAAAGGCAATGCTATGGGACAGGGAAAACATAAATGTTCACCAGTGGGGGCTTGAGTAGGCAAAGGACTGAGAATTTTTAGGACAGAGAAATAACTCCTATAGTGGTGGGCTCACCCAAGTGCTGGTGGCTCACGCCTGTAACTCTAGCTACTCAAGAGGCTGAGATTTGAGGATCATGATCCAAAGTCCAGGCACAAGACTCTTATCTCCATTTAACCAGCAAAAAGCCAGGAGTGGAGCTGTGGCTCAAGTGGTAGATCACTAGCTATAAACAAAAACGCACGCCAAGCAAGAGTGCCAGGCCCTGAGTTCATGCCCTAGTAATAGCACCAAAAAGAAACAGAAAAAGAAAGCTCTTTACTGTTCATGAAGGGTGAGCCCTAATGTAAGCTATAATGAGGTGCTGTGTCGGTTCACCCACTGTATTCTTTCTCTGTAGTGGGAAGGCATACAATCCTGCGTGGGGCAGGGTTCTCCAGAACTGTACTTTCTGTTGTTAAAAAAAAAAAAAAAAAA
>NW_012277463.1:0-1343 GCF_000151885.1 Dipodomys ordii
AAGAGGAAGAAGATGAAGAGAAGGAAGACTGGAGCAGGTTTTTTTTGGTGATATTGTAGATAAGAGTCTTAAGAATTTTTCTGCTTGGGGTTAGCTTCAAACCTAATTAACTTTATTTTTGTTGGTCGTGGGGCTTGAACCCCTGAGCTCTTTTGCTCAAGGCCAGTGCTCTACCACTTTGAGCCACAGTGCCACTTCCAGTTTTTTATTGGTTAATTGGAACTAAGAGTCTCATATACTTCTTTCCCAGGCTGGACTTGAACCATGATCCTCAGATCTCAGCCTCCTGAGTAGGTAGGGTTACAGGCATGAGTCCCCCGTGGCTGGCAATTAACTTAAATTTAAATAGTGATCTGGGACTGGTGGCTACCATGTTAAACAACACAGAAAAGGCCAAAGTCTGTAACTTACTTCTAATCTGAGGAAGGTGTGAGGTAGATGAATGGGACCACAGAAAAAGAAGATCCAGTACAGCTAAGCCCTTTATATAGTATGAATTTAAGCATTTTAGTCATCAAATGTTTCAATACAAAAATAGAATAGTCACCTTATTTATCATGTTTGAAGATTAAATAGGATAGTTGTTTGTAAAGTCACTTTATAAGTTAAAAAACACTATCCCAACATGAATTATTGATAACAGTTCTGGAAATAGTACTACTAATATCCTGAAACTATTCTGTGTCAATGAATTGAAATTCCATGATGGCATGATTTTTTTAATGAATTTAAGTTCACAATTAAATTTCCAGTGCCTACATTGTTTGGCATAAAATAGAAGTTCAAAAAATATTTGGTGAATTAGTAAATTATAGAACTTTAATAGAATTGAACTTTGAGTAGGAAAGTATGTTCTTTTTCTTTTCTTTTTGGTACTGGTACTGGGGCTTGAACTCAGAGTTTTATGTTCTTGTTTTGCTTTTCTGCTCAAGGCTTGTGCTTTAACCCTTGAGCCATGCACCCACTTCTGGCTGTTTTGTGGGTTAATTGGAAATAAGAGTCTCATGGACTTTCCTGCTTGAGCTGGCTTTGAACTGCAGTCCTTGGTCTCATCCTTGAATAGCTAGGATTACAGGCATAAGCCATTAGCAGAAAACATTTTCAATTTTTGTTTTTGTTGCTAGTTATCTTGATTCAGATATATACAATGTCCCACTTACTCCAGCCTTCCTAAACCATATTTCATTTCTGGTTCTTAAAGATTCCATTTGGTAAAAAAAAAGAAGAGGCTGAGTAGATAAGTTTTCTTCTTTTTCTACAGGTTCATTAACTTTCACCACTGAAGAAAGGGGAAAAGGAGACAATGAGCAGGCACCCTTTCCAGTCATTTCTTTTTTTTTTTT
>NW_012277464.1:0-1717 GCF_000151885.1 Dipodomys ordii
TTCCTTCCTTCCTTCCTTCCTTCCTTTCTTTCTTTTTTTATTGTGAAAATACTGTACAGAGGGGTTACAATTACATGGGCAAGATAATAAGTACATTTCTTATCAAGCATTGTAGTTTCCAACTTTGTTTCCCCTTCCCATCACTCCCCAACCTCCCTCCTACCCCCCAGCCAATCCTGCCCCCATCGACCAAAGTTGTAAAGTTCGATTTCGACATAAGGACTTGTACATCTCATTGTTGCAATGGGTCCACCAGTGTCCCAATTTAAACGATTTCATTTTCCCCTTCCCCTCCACAAATTATACCGACATCAAAAACAGTGAAAGCATGGGTTATACTGTGGGGGAGGGACATACAAAGCAACAAAGAAATAATCATATAAATGTGTAAGAAACAATCGCATGAAAGAAAAAAAAAACATTTGAATACATATCTTAGTGTTCATTTCCCTAACATCATCTTATCTGACCTTTTCTTCTTGACTCAGACATATACTAGATATTGCAAATAAGGGAAACCATGGGACCTATGTTTTTTGGGCCTGGCTTACTTCACTTAATATAATTTTTTCCAAGCCTTTCCATTTCCTAACAAATAGGGCAATATCATTCTTTCTGATGGAAGCATAGAATTCCATTATGTTTAAATACCACATTTTCTTGATCCATTCATTTACTGAGGGGCATCTGGATGGGTTCCATATCTTAACTATAGTAAATAATGTTGCAATAAACATACTTGCGCTGGTAGCTTTAGTGTGGTGTTGTTTGAAAATATTTGGGTAAATGCCCAAAAGTGGGATTGCTGTGTCATAGGGGAGCTCTATGTGGAGTCTTTTGAGGAACCTCCATATTGCTTCCCAAAGTGGTTGAACAAGTTTACACTCCCACCAACAATGCAGTAATGTTCCCTTCTGTCCACATCCCCTCCAGCATCTGTTGTTATTAGAGTTTTTGGTTTTAGCCATTCTAACTGGAGTGAGGTGGTTTCTCAATGTTGTTTTGATTTGCATTTTTTTATGGCTAGAGAAGTTAAGCATTTCTTCATGTGTCTATTGGCCATCATTGTTTCCACTTCAGAGAAGTTTCTCTTTAAGTCTTTAGCCCACTTATTTATTGGGCAGTTTTTTTTTTTGAGGATTTGTTGTTGGGGGATTTAATTTTTGAGTTCCAAGTATATTTTAGATATGAGACCCTTGTCTGTTATATGGCTAGTGAAGATCATCTTCCAATCTGTGGGCTTTCTATTGATCTTGCTAGCTATGTCCTTTGCCATGCAGAAGCTCTGCAACTTTATGCAATCCCATTTGTCCAACCTTACTTTGATTTGTTGTGTTTCTGGGACTCTATTAAGAAAATTTTGTCCTGTCCCAAGGAGACCTAGGGTTTCTCCTATTCCATCCTGTAATGTTTTCAGAGTGTCTGCTTTGACTTCGAGGTCTTTGATCCATTTGGAGTTGATTCTGGTACTGGGTGATATATAAGGATCTAACTTTAGTTTTCTACAAGTAGTTAACGAATTTTGCCATCACCATTTACTGAAGAGGTTGTCTTCTTCCATTCTATTTTTTAGCTCCCTTATCGAAGTTTACATGGCTATACATCTTTCGGTTCATTTCTGGGTTTTAAATTCTATTCCGTTGGTCCTGAGGTCTGTTCTTGTGCCAGTACCAAGCTGTTTTGATTACTGTGGCTTTATGATAGAGTTTAAAATTTG
>NW_012277465.1:0-1237 GCF_000151885.1 Dipodomys ordii
GGCTTTTTTCTTTTTGCTTATGTGGTGCTGAGGAATCGAACCCAGAGCCTTGAGCATGCAAGGCAAGCGCTCTACCACTGAGCCACCTTCCCAGCCCTGCTCACATCTTTCTTGTCATGAGTTGTACAGGTAGATTTTGAAAGCTAAGCCCCAGACTTTACCTCTAGGTGGCTAGTGCAGTAATCCAGTACAAAAGACACAAGGTATTGAATTAGAAGAGTGTGACCAGCAAAGATGAAAAGAGGAACATCTTTGAGGTATTTTGGGAAGACCTGCATTCATGTGAAGGAGCAATGCTGGTCCATTTTCATGAGTCGATGGCATTCCCAGCCTCTCCCTGCCTTGTTGCACACAATCTTTTTCACTCTTTTATATATACTTTTTTTCTATTTACTTTCTAGAAGCAATTTGGAAGAAATCAATGACAGTGATATGTCTAGCCTGAAAGGATAGTGGCTCAGGATCAGATAGGAAACTCAGGAGAAATAGACTTCAAGGTGACCAGGAAGCATTTGGTTTGGGACAGGCTTAATTTGAAAACTTCAGGATATCTAGCAAGCACTTATGATATTTTAGTGCTTAGGCCTGGCACACAAAGCTGAAATGTCGATCTGTGTGAGTCACCAACAGAGAGCTTGAAGTTTTCCCCAGAGGATTAGAATGTGGAATATCATCAAGACCGGAAAAAAAAGCAAGGATATGGTTTGGGGTGGGGAGGGGAGAGGGAGGAACTTTTAACAATGGCTATGTGAAATGAGGAGTCGAAGGATAAATCTCCCAGAAAGAGAGATTGGAGTACTTGGAGGGTATGAGGAAAGATTGGTGAATTGAATGTCAGATGCACTAAGCTGGATATTAATACAGAAACAAGATACGTCAGTCACATCAAATACAGCAGCAAGTTACTAAAGAACAAAAATTTTGCTGCCACTGCTGGGTTTATCAATGAGTAGGTAGAATAATGCCCTTGGAAGAAATTAGTCCAGAGAAGGTTTAGATTCAGGTTGCAAGCAACTAAGAACCAAAGGAAATAAGCTGAGCACCAGTGGCTCATGTCTATAATCATAGCTACACAGGAGACTGAGATCTGAAGATCATGGTTCAAAGCCAGCCCAAGCAGGAAAGTCTTCAAGACTCTTATTTTTTTTTTGGGTCCAGTCGTGGGGCCTGAACTCTGAGCCTGGGCGCTGTCCCTCAGCTCTTCAGCTCAAGGCTAGCGCTCTACCACTTGAGCCAC
>NW_012277466.1:0-1679 GCF_000151885.1 Dipodomys ordii
AAAAAAAAAAAAAAGAATCTCAGGGGCAACACTCAGGCCCAGAGTTCAAGCCCCAGGACCAGAGAAAGAAAGAAAGAAGACCAAGCATTGTTTTTGAGAAACCATGGAGGTGCCTTTAAGTAAGGACATTTGATAAATTGACCAGCACAGCTCTGAATTCAGAATGGAGCTCATTCCTTCTAGGAAGATGCACATCATGTTGCTGTGTCTCATCTTCACCAGCAACCCTTTAAAAGTGGTATTGACCACTGATTAGTGTTCATCTTCATATCATATGCCTCTATCATTAAGAATCTCTTAGCTGAGTGCTGGTAGCTCATGCTTGTAATCCTAGCTGCTCAGGAGGCTGAAATATGAGGAGCACAGTTTGAAGCCAGCCCTGGCAGAAAATTCTGTGGGACTCTTATCTCCAACTAACCAGCAAAAAGCCATGGTAGAGCTGTGGCTCAAATGGTAAAGTGCCAGCCTTGAGCAAAAACTAAAGGACATCACCCAGGCTAGAGTTCTCTGTTTCTGTCTCCTTGTCTCTGTCTCTGTCTCTGTTTCTGTCTGTTTGTCTCTGTCTTTGTCTCTGTTTCTCTCTCACACACACATACAATGAATCTCTTACATTTAGGGTATCCTGAAAAACAGTGAAGGGAAAATGCCGACTTGGGGTACATTAAGTACACTATTACTTTGTATCAACCAAAGTGGTACATATACATATGCATATACATATACATATATGTTCTTTAATGAAAAACTGAGTTTATTCCCAAGATTCTTCAGCTCCCTGTAGAAAGGATTTCCTTTTGTCAAATCTTTACACATCTGGAGATGGGCCAATGGTGGGGGATCTCTACTATGGGAAACCACCTTTTAAGGACTTGGAATATTTTGGACAAGATGTCCATCCTCTCTCCTGAAGGCAAATATCATCTCTTTCATAATTTTTATTTGTGCAATTATACAATTATGCATATAAGTTACTTTGATCAAATTCATCTCATTATTATTCTTTATCTTCTCCTCCCTGTTAAAGCAATGCAATAGGGCTTTGTTATTCTATTTCCGTGTGTGTGTATGAAGAGCTTTGATCATACTTCATCTTCTCCTTCTCTTTTCACCCCACCCCTTCCCATGGGGGGACATATCTCACCAGGAGAGTCCTGAAAAGAAACCACCACCAACAACAACAAAATAAAGCTGCTTTCTTAATTTCTTTAAATGTAATTTGATTGTTATTATTGAGGCAATGAACTGAAGAATTACCATTTCATAAGTCAGGTAATGAGTAAAATTCTTTTTTTTTTTAAACCTCTGTATATGTCTGAAGGTAGTGAGGACTGGAACTACAGCAGGAGAAGGGAGGACCATTGGGAAGGGGACATTTCCAAGGATGGCTTATCTTTAGGGTAGGAGGGAATCTCTCAGGAGTGTCTTTTATTTTATATTTTTATTGTGTTTTTTTTTTTTTTGGTCCAGTTGTGGGGCCTGAACTCTGGGCCTGGCCGCTGTCCCTCAGCTCTTCAGCTCAAAGCTAGCGCTCTACCACTTGAGCCACAGCGCCACTTCTAGCTTTTTTCTTTTTGCTTATGTGGTGCTGAGGAATTGAACCCAGAGCCTCATGCATGCAAGGCAAGCGCTCTACAACTGAGCCACCTTCCCAGCCCTTTTATTGTGAAAATACCGTACAG
>NW_012277467.1:0-1841 GCF_000151885.1 Dipodomys ordii
CCCTCAGCTATTCAGCTCAAGACAGTGCTCTACCACTTGAACCACAGACCATTTCCAGTTTTCTGGTGGTTTATTGGATAAAAGAGTCTCATGGACTTTCCTGCTCTGGATGGCTTTGAACCATGATCCTCAGATCTCAGCTTCCTGAGTAGCTAGGATTATAGGCCTGAGCTAAACCCTGGGGATTCTTTTATTCCATGTTTCAAACATTTCCCTCCTCAAGCTGATATCAACTCAAAAACTCTTTGCTTCCACAATTTCTCTGAGTTCTTTTTATAGTTGACTATTTTCTGGACTTTTGTAATTGGTTAACTTCTTTCTGGAACGCAGAACTATTTCTCTTATTTTTTTTTTTCTCCTATTACTGAAATGGACTGCATCAGCACATGCCTGTGATTGATCTTAGGCTCTTTCCTTCAAGTCCTTTTCATAATCATCCATTGAATAATCTAAAAAAGCCATAAATTTTACTAGTCAATGTGCTTAAAAATCACTATCTCTTGGCAGAGACACAAAAAGCTTTTATTCTTTTGAATTTTCTGTCATTGTGGAAGTGACCCAGTTGGTTGAAGGGCAGCAATGGCAAAGGTAGAAGAGAGACAAGGAAATAAGAAAAGTTGGTCACAGGTATGCCATGTTCTGGATTTCCCCATGATCAATGTGGTTTAGACTACTGGGGATGCTCTTGAGGGCTGCCTCATAGGTATCTTGAAATTGTCCACTTGAAAACTAGGAGGTAGATCTTTATCCCACCTCTATTTGCCATCTGTTGGAAGGCTGGCCACAGCCTATTAACTTCTGGAGTTCTGAGCTAATCTACAAAGATACTGGGAGGCA
This sequence comes from Dipodomys ordii, assembly GCF_000151885.1. Taxonomy (NCBI): domain Eukaryota; kingdom Metazoa; phylum Chordata; class Mammalia; order Rodentia; family Heteromyidae; genus Dipodomys; species Dipodomys ordii. Next base: position 838 of record NW_012277467.1, read on the forward strand.
GAAAAAGCTAAAATAAGAAACAAGGTTGCTAGTTGCAGTGAATACTTATCAAAGTCATGGCTGAAACCAGTGTACTGGGCCAAATAAGCAGAGTTGGCTAAAAAGCTTTTTAACTGCTCTTGTCTCTGGGCAAGGCTCTCTCTAAACCATTCTTTACTTAGTCTCCAGATAATGATTCTTACATTTTCATCCATTAATGCAGCACAAATTCCCTAAGTACATTTTGTTTGCCAGACATTGTTTTATACATTTTTGTGTGGTGTGTATGCAAGGTAATTTACATTTTAAAAATAAGCGAGTAAGCAAGAAAAATACACTATGAGAGAGTAATAAATCTTAGGCAGAGACTTAGAATGTGTATGTGAATAATGAAAATTGGATAGGGGCTATAAGTTACCTAGAATTCTATTGCAATGGAAAGCCATAACCAGGGGGCAAAGAGCACTAGAAAGATAGCATTGCTGAAGATCTTCTCCCAATCCATGGCTTTCTAGTGATCTTGCTAGCCAAACTCAAAAATTTAAATCCCCCAACTACAAATCCTCAAAGAAACAACTGCCCAATAAATAAGTGGGCTAAAGACTTAAAGAGAAATTTCTCCAAAGAGGAAAGAAGGATGGCCAATAGACACATGAAGAAATGTTCAACCTCCCTAGCCATAAAAGAAATGCAAATCAAAACAACATTGAGATACCACCTCACCCCAGTTAGAATGGCTATCACCAAGAACTCTAATAACAACAGATGCTGGAGGGGATGTGGACAGAAGGGAACCTTACTGCTTTGTTGGTGGGAGTGGAAACTTGTTCAACCACTTTGGAAAGTAGTATGGAGGTTCCTCAAAAGACTCCACATAGAGCTCCCCTATGACCCAGCAATCCCACTTTGGGGCATTTACTCAAATGATCACAAACAAGACCACACTAAAGCCACCAGCAGAACTATGTTTATTGCAGCATTATTTACCTTAGCTAAGATATGGAACCAACCCAGATGCCCCTCAG
>NW_012277468.1:0-1578 GCF_000151885.1 Dipodomys ordii
AATCGAACCCAGGGCCTCAGGCATGCAAGGCAAGTGCTCTACCACTGAGCCACCTTCCCAGCCCATCTTTTTTTCTTTCTTTCTTTCTTTGGTGCCATGTATCCAGTGGCATATCCCAGGTTCTAGAACATGATGTCTTCATTCTGCATTCTCAGGTTCTGACAATACCTGGCATGTTGTAGCCTTCAGCAAGTTTGTGTGAGAAGGAATGCTTGATGCTGGCCATTCACATGGCCCTTCTTAGCAGTCTACAAACTGCTCAGATTCGTGACGCTATGTAACTCTTGTAATAACCCAGGAAAGTGATCAATTTAGAGATACGGAAGCCAACTTTTCTAACTTGAAAGTTCCAGAAAGATTATCCTAAAGGTCTTGAAAAGCTCAGATTACAAGTTGGCTGGTAGGGACTTCTTCACCTGCTGGGTTTGTGACCCCCTAAATCAACAGGACCCTGGGATTATGGGTCCCCCTTCTCAAGGCCACTCCTCACTTCTCACCAGCTCCGTGGTTCCACCCCCAGGAGATCGCCGCAATGATTGACACTGAGTTTGCCAAGCAGACCTCTCTGGATGCAGTGGCCCAGGCTGTGGTGGACCGGGTCAAGCGTATCCATGGTGACACCTTTGCCAGTGGGGGGGAGCGTGCCAAGTTCTGCCCACGGCACGAGGACATGACCTTGTTGGTGAGGAACTTCGGCTACCCACTGGGAGAGATGAGCCAGCCCACATCCACCCCAGCCCCAGGTGGGTGTGCCACAAAGTGGTGGCCTCATTGCTTGGCATCTGTGAAGCAGGAGGCCCAGCTTTGAGCGGTTCTGACCTGACGCTTTGGTTTGCCAACTCTGCGCTGTCTGTATAATGAGATGGTAGCACTTCCCTGCCATCTTTTGAAGATCTGCCACATGAGCACACAGTGCAGGCCACAAGTCACGGACAGATGATCAGGCCCCGAGGCCTGGCTCTGGCCACAGTGGACTGGCAGATACTTTCTTTTTTTTTTTGCCAGTCATGGGGCTTGAACTCAGGGCCTGAGTACTGTCCCTAAGTTCTTTGGCTCAATGCTAGTGCTTTAGCCCTTTGAGCCACAGCACCACTTCCAGTTTCCTGGTGTTTAATTGGAGCTAAGAGTCTCATGGACTTTCCTGCCTGGGCTGGCTTTGAACTATGATCCTCAGATCTCAGCCTTCTGAGCTGAGTTGATAGGATTACAGGAATGAGCCAGGTACCTAGCAGTACTTTACTTTCTTACTTTCTCCTCTTTTTCTCACTTTCTTTCCTTTCTTTTTCTTTCTGTCTCCTCACTCCCTCTTTCTCTCTCTCACCCTTTCCCCTCTTCTCTTTTTTTTTTTTTTGGTCGTCCTGGGGCTTGAATTCAGGGCCTGGGCACTGTCCCTGAGCTTCTTTTTGCTCAAGACTAGCACTCTACCACTTGAGCCACAGTACCACTTCAGACTTTTTCTGTGTATGTGGTACTGAGGAATCAAACCCAGGGCTTCATGCATGCTAGGCAAGCACGCTACTACTAAGCCACATTCCCAGCCCCTCCTTTCCCTTTTTTTTTTTTTTTTGGGGGGGGGGG
>NW_012277469.1:0-1260 GCF_000151885.1 Dipodomys ordii
AGCTCTTCAGCTCAAGGCTAGCGCTCTACCACTTGAGCCACAGCACCACTTCTGGCTTTTTTCTTTTTGCTTATGTGGTGCTGAGGAATCAAACCTTGGGCTTCAGGCATGCAAGGCAAGCGCTCTACCACTGAGCCACCTTCCCAGCCCTTGGTGATTATTTTTAAGATTACTTCTTGGGAAAGACTCAACAGAATGAAAGGAAACATTGCTCTCAGTGAAAATGTGTTCTCAGGTCATACTGATACAGCTATAGACATGAGAGTATGAGTATATAGATTGTTGCTCACATTTCTACGTTTTTACTCTGTATTAATAAAACTATAATCAGAGGAGGATCTATGTGTGAGGGTGTGAGCATGTGTGTGTGTCCTGGTCCTAGGGCTTGAACTCAGGACCTGGGCACAATCCCTGAGCTTTTTTTGGCTTAAGTATAGCACTGTACCTTCCACTTGAGCCACAGCTTCAAGTCTGGCTCTTTTGGTAGTTAGAGATAGGAGTCTCATGGACTTTTATGTCCAGACAAGTTTTGAACTGTGATCCTCAGTCCTCAGTCTCCTGAGTGACTAGGATTATAGGCATGAGCCTTCAGTGCCTGGCTATTTAGAAACACACACACACACACACACACACTATTTTATTAGCAGTTCTTTTGGGGGGTACAGAAATACTTTTAAAAGTGAACCGGCCAGATGCTGGTGATTCACACCAGTAATTGTAGCTACTCAGGAGGCTGAGATCTGAGGATCACAGTTCAAAGCCAGCCCCGGCAAGAAAGTCCATGAGACTCTTAACAATTAACTACCAGAAAGCTGGAAATGGTGCTATGGCTCAAAGTGGTAGAGCACTAGCTTTGAGCAGAAGAGCTCAGGGACAATGCCCAGGCCCTGAGTTCAAGCCCCACAATGGACAAAAAAAATAACCCCATATCAAAACTGTCTAGACAACCCAAGTTGAAAATATGCCTTAACTCTTCCTGTACTTAAGAACAACAAAAGCAATTCTGGAAAATAGACTAATTCCTAGACTTCACATTATATCATATATTAGTTATTGCAGTCCTGGGATTTTACCTCAGGACTTGGTACCTACAAGGAAAACACTTTACTGCTTAAGTCTTACCTCTAAGCCTTTTGGCTCTGATTGCTTTTGAATCCTGCTTTTTTGCTCAGTTGATCCTAGATTTTGATTTCACCTATTCACACTTCTTGATGTAACTGGGATAACAGGCCTATACACACACACACACACACACACACC
>NW_012277470.1:0-1997 GCF_000151885.1 Dipodomys ordii
TTCCACCTCTATATCTTCCCCTTGAATGCTCTGAACTCAGTGGTCCACTCATTCACCCACTTAAAGAGCCTGCATCAGATGCTGTAGAGATCTGAGCTGAGTAAGATCCTATCCTTTGACTGGGAAGAGCCTGTAATTTGGTGAGGACTAGGCTAGGCTTATAACCACACATTGTAAGTATAGGAAGCAGCAGAAATATGAAATGGAGGTGCTTGAAGAATAAGGAGAAAGGAACTATATCTGGAGATGATTAGGAAATGTGTTGTCTTAACATACAAAATCTGAAAAGTGAGAACATATTAGTACTGGAACTCCTTCAAAACAATCTCATTTTCTGGATGAAGTATGTATACAACCCCACTGAGAACCAATATCTGGCTTGGTTCTCTTTCTCTCTCTCTCCTCTGTCTGTCTGTCTGTCTGTCTCTCACTCGCTTGCTCTCTTGCTCTCTCTCACTCTCATGAATTTCTTCTCTACTTCCCAAATTCTGGGTTATAGGTATATGCCACCAGGCTTGCCAGTACCTGGCTTTACTGATTACAGAAACACGAAGCTCCATTACTAGTGTGTCCCAAAAATGTACCTCAGAACTACTGGATTGGTTAAACAGAGAGAATGGGTCAGAGAAAATCTACTTGAATACCCCAATAGCCATCTGTTAGTATCTTGAGAAGGTCTCAAGACAGCCATAGGGACATTCTTAGCTATACTAGAACAAGCAGTTGGATCAGCTGTGGCTGACTTGGAGATCTAATCTGCTACATTTGCACCTGGGTGTTCTCGATGCATTTTGGTCACCCTGTAAACTGTTCCTTTATGCAGTTGAGGTCCAGACATGGCCCTGAGTATTTTCCCTTTCCTGATTCTGCCACGGTTCCGGGGCTCTACCAACCTGGCATAAGCTTTGAGATACCTAAATTGTTGCTTTGCCTAAATCTCAGCCCTCTCAGACAATGTAGGGTGCTCAGTCAGTTCTACAGGGAGGTAGGATAGGCAAACTATTAAAAGACACTATACTCAGGAGTCCACCATGGGCTAAACTGCCTCCTGCAGGACCTGCATCCTTACACCTGCCAGGGAGCTGACCGGTATTAACAATTCCATTGCAGATAGGACTTGCTATTGTCTGGTGGGGGCCAGGCAAGGGGGCGGGGGAGAGGATTGTAGGGTCCAAGGGCCATACAAAGCCTGTGAAATCTTTGTATAAAACAGGACAGAGAAGTATGCTTCTTCTTGACTGGTGTATTCATCTGCTTGATCAATAATTCTGTATGGCCCTCAAATGATGTCACAAATATCCAAATGACACAGCAAAAAAGGGTCCTAATCTGATATGTAGTACCATTAATCCATTCTCAAAAGAGAAGAACTAAACATGCTCCTCTTCACAAACTTATAAATCTTTGAACAGGAGACATGGACTGCCTCCCAGACAGAGCACTCTCCCATGAACACATGGTGAGTCAGAGTCTCATAAAATACTGAACGGAGCCAAGGACAATCCCTACGAGAAGTCCATTCTTGTCAATGGACCAGATCAGGACTTCAGTAAAAAGTCACCACAGCACAGACATGTGGGTCTTTCCCTCAGTGTTTCATCACAATGGGCACTCCAAACGTGGTGCATAAAGTCTGAGCATGTTACTTCTTCCCACATTTCTCCCCATTGTGGGGCTTGAACTCAGGGCCTGGGCGCTGTCCCTGATCTTTTTTGTTCAAGGCTAGTACTCCATCACTTGAGCCACAGTTCCACTTTTGGCTTCTTTTGCTGGTTCGTTGCAGTTAAGAGTCTCACATTTCAGAAATCTAAAGAGTCAACCAGGTATGGTGGAAATTGAAAATTCCAACAAAGATCCACAACTGGCAAAAAAAAAAAAGTGTTTGAGCCCCAAGAATATGTTCGTGTCATTTTCCTGCTTATCAAGGAATCAGAGTTCCACCTCTATATCTTCCCCTTGAATGCTCTGAACTCAGTGGTCCACTCATTCACCCACTT
>NW_012277471.1:0-2035 GCF_000151885.1 Dipodomys ordii
GAGGAAGGAAGGAAGGAAGGAAGGAGGGAGGGAGGGAGGGAGAGAAGGAGGGAAGGAGGGAGGGAAGGAAGGAAAGTAAGAAAGAAACTTTGATTCCTCATGGGATAAAAAGAAACCCACCAAGTGTGTGCTAGCAAGACTGGGAAGAAAGGATGTCTCCAATATGTGTGGGTCAAAGAGCCAAACTGACCATATTCCCAGACTGTGCTCCACCAGGGCATCATCTCACCAAATGCTACATGTGAAGCTTCTAAAACTAAAACTGGAAGGACAAGAGGCCTCCTCCCTTAGTTCTTTTCGTAGCTCTACTGTGGAAAGAGTCAGTGCCTCCAGACACTGCACATGAACCCACACACAGTCACTCCTCATGGAGTGTTCCAAACTACACCTTATATAAACATCTGTCTCAGCTGAATGCCCTCTGTAACTCCACTTCGCTTGCGATGCCTCCACTCACTCCTCCCTTTCTCCTCTGTGTGTTTCTCATTTTATTTTGTTTCATTCTGGAATAAAACTTCATTTTAGTAGGGTAATGGTGGCTCACACCTGTCATCCTAGCTACACAGTGATCTGAGGATGAATGTTAGAAGCCAGCCTGGGCAAACAAATCTAAAAGATTCTTACTTCCAATTAAACAGCAAAAAGCCAGACGTGAAGATGGAGTGCAAGTGGTGGTGAACCATCCTTGAATGAAAAAGCTAAGCAAGTATGCAAGGCCATGAGTTCAAGGCCCAGCCCTGACACACACACACACACACACACACTATTCCATTTTAGTGCCTTGGGTCAAAAGTTTTCAATTAAGTATATTGTGAAATATTAAACAGCTCAACTCATGAGTCAACTTTAAAACCAGAATGATTCAAGAATGTTTTGGGAATGGAATTTTCGTTGTGTATTAAAACATTCTTGCTGTGCTGCACAGCCATAGCAGATTGGAGATGCTATGCAGAGCTAAACTGCTCTTCTCTATAAGAAATATCCTCTGAAGCCAGGCACCGGTGGCTCACACCTGTAACCCTAGCTACTCAGGAGGCTGAGATCTGAGGATTACAGTTCAAAGCCAGCCCAAGCAGGAAAGTCTGTGAGACTCTTATTTCCAATTAACTACCAGAAAACCAGAAGTGGCCCTGTGGCTCAAGCTGAAGAGCTCAGAGACAGCACCCAGGCCCAGAGTTCAAGCCCCATGACCGTCAAGAAAAGAAAAATATCCTACCAAAACTGAAGTGAGGAGGGGGAGACCCTCAGTCTCTGCCTCTGCTTCCCCTTCCCCTTCTCTGAAACCCACTGTGCTTTAAAGCAGGTCACTTTCATTGCAGAGTTGGACATTATGTAAGTATTTGTCACTGGGCCATCAAGGACCGCTGAAGCTCTTATGACCTTACTTGGTTTTGTTTCTTCTTCTTCTTTTTCTTTCCTGTGGTTTTTCTAATTAATTTTCAGGACTTTTGTCATCTTAGAACTATTCAAGCTCCACTTTCTAAATTTTAGAAACTTTAATTGAAAATTCAAAGTGCTGCTGAGCACTGGTGGCTTGCACCTATAATCCTGCCTACTCAAGAGACTGAGATTTGAGGAGTATGGTTCAAAGCCAGCCTAAGCAGGAAAGTCCATGAGAATCTTATCTCCAATTAAGCACCAAAAAGCCAGACACGGAGCTGTGACTCAAGCGGTAGAGTACCAACCTAGAGCAAATAAGCTAAGGGACAGTGTCCAGGCCCTGAGTTTAAGCTCCAATACCAATGCACACACACATACACACACACAAAAGTGTTGCTTGTAGACCCAACCACTCATGACAAATCTTCAAATGTTCTTTAAGAAAATAATGATGGTAATCCCAGCTTCAGTATCTCCTGGGTTTTTTTGTTTTTTGTTTTTTTTGAGTCCGGTTGTGGGGCCTGAACTCTGGGCCAGGGCACTGTCCCTCAGCTCTTCAGCTCAAGGCTAGTGCTCTACCACTTGAGCCACAGCGCCACTTCCGGCTTTTTTCTTTTTGCTTATGTGGTGCTGAGGAATCGAACCCAGGGCCTCA
>NW_012277472.1:0-4543 GCF_000151885.1 Dipodomys ordii
GTGAGCCACCAGCGCCCGGCCTAAATGAATATTTTTGATCTGAGTTTTTTTGACTCTATGGATGTGAAACACTTCAATTACAGAGGGCTGACTCTACATCATGTAAGAGACCACTCACAGCCCACCACTCCCGTCTATATAAATAAATACATAAAATAAATCATGAATACATTTCATGGAAAGCCAGGTTTGATGAATACTACATCCCCTTGACTCTCTCTGAGGACACTACATTGTTGAAGTTTCCCGGGATGAAATCCACTTAAACTAAATCTGTTTAAACCTATAATTTCTCAATCTTAGCCAGCATAGAGTCCTTTTCTCAGGTAGTGGCACCTTATAAAGTATGCCTTGAAAAGCACTAAAACATTTGGTTATTCTTTGCTGCAATCTCCTGGTCAAAGATGAGTGGTGTGACATTCCAGTTACCACACAGATCCTGGGCTGGTCAGATGGCTATGCTCCACTTCCCCCTTCACCACTCTCCATTACAGGAGAAGGTCAGGGCTGGGTGCTTAGCTGGATCATCAGCCTGGGCTGCTATACGGTTTAATCTCCATTATTTTACCCTTTCCATAGTTATCGACCCAAGAACTCATCTATTCTCATATATACCTTTTAATTCTTTTTATAATGAAGGTGGGCTGAGATTAAAATATGAACATTCACAAAATTTAAATAAGACTTTTCTTATTTGTTCTATTTTGAAGTTCATGATTAAAAATCAACCCTCCCTTTACTTTCTTCACTTATTCAATGTAAACATACGAAAACAGAACTAGGTAATTGAGGGCATGGTTGGAAGGTGAGAGATGGGGAAGAATAGTTAAAGAAGTAACATTGATCAAGAAATGCTGTGCTCACAAACTGACACAATTTTGTATTTGATTTCTGTACCCTGGGTATTGTGTATACACTTATCTGCATTAGAGAAAGGAAGGGGAACAACAAAATGGTGACACAAAGGACAAAGGGCGAACCAATGAGACATGAGACTCACAAGACAATGTGTTGGAAATGAACTTACAACTGGGGAGGGGAGGGAAAGTGGGAGAAAAATGAGGGAGAGAGTAACAAGTTCAATAAGAAATGTACTCATTACCTTACGTATGTGACTGTTACCCCTCTGTACATCATCCTGACAACAAAATTAAATAAAAAATTGACACATTGAATTAAAACCCCTTTGTACAGCTACCTAAAAATAATAAATTTAAAAAGTACAAGTAAAGAGTAAATAAAATAAAATAAAATAAATATCTCTCCAGAGTCTCTGGCTTTTGGCCAATGGAATTCAATGAGTCCCACTGGACTCCACAAGCTAAAAAGGTGTGTCCAAAAACTCTAAATGTAGCTTTTTCTAAAAACATGATTTTCATATTCCCTTTTCCAGCTTCTCTGCCTTCAGTATCACGCCTCCAGAACCCTGTGGTTTGAAGACTGCTGTGCCCTTGCTTTTCAGCTTCTCACACTGGTTAGTCTTTTGTCTGCTGTGTGGTGCTGTATTTTGAGGCTCTTGTGAAATTCACAAATTCAGGCTCCTGGGCGAGAAGCATGTGGTGATATTCTTTTTCTTCCCACAAGACTCCCCCTGGCCAAAGATTCTAAGGGAACTCCTGATGGATCCATGGGAGGTGAGGAATATAGAAGCAAAGAAAAGTCAGGTTCTGGAGAATCTTAACTTATGCAGATAGTGACGCCTGAGAAGTGGAAGAAAGGTATAACCAATGGCTTTCTTGATGAACTGTATTAGAATTTTTCTTAAAGAAAAAGATGAGCAGGAAATCTCAAAAGGTACGTACATATGACCATATAAGACGATGGTAAGAGAAATGAACCCCCAAGATATGACAAAAGAGGTCTTTCTTTGTTGTTGTTGTTTTTTAATGTACTATGTGATTTTTTTTGTTTCTTTTGTATGTTCTTCCCCATATGGTATATCCCCTGTTGTCACTGTATTTGATTTTGGTACCCTGCATCTTGTATATACATTTATCTAATTTGGGGAGGGGAAGGGAATAACAAAATGCTGAAACAAGGACACAGGATGACCCATTGCAACAAGATACTCACAAGACACTATGTTGAAAATGTACTTTACAACATCAGCAGTGGGGCGTTGGGAGGTGGGGGAAGGAAGGGACTGTAGGAAAAAACAAAGCTAGTAACAATGTTTGACAAGAAATATACTCATCCCCTTACTCTTGTAACTGTAACCCTTCTGTACAGCATCTTTACAATAAAATAAAATTAAAAAAAGAAAAAAAACCTCTATAACTGAAACACTACAGCAAGATCAGAGAACAGTGATCCTTCCTAAGTGTAATTTTTGCTAAAAGTTAGTGACAGTCAAATAACTGAGTTTTTTTTTTTTTTGGTCAGTCATGGGGCTTGAACTTTGGGCCTAGGCACTGTCCTTCAACTCTTCAGCTCAAGGCTAGCACTCTATCACAAAACTACTTGAGCCACAACACTACTTCTGGCCTTTTCTGCTTATGTGGTGCAAGGAATTGAACCCAGGGCCTCATGCATGTGAAGCAAAGCACTGTACCACTGAGCCATCTTCCCAGCTCGTGACAGTCAAATAAGAGTGAGGTGTTTAGTGCTAAAGAGCCTGGGTTTGAAGTCTAGCTTTGTTGCTTCATGGAAGGTGACCTCATCATTTGCTGAAGGTGTCTTACCTTCTTCTATGTAAAACAAAGTGATGATAGTATTATTTACAAAATAATCATTATGAGAATTGAAATGAGTTCCAACTCTTAAAAGACACTCGAACATACCAAAAAGCCCACAATGCATCAGAGCTATTACCTATTAGTTGTATCAAGCCCCATACATAAAGGAATTAACACTTGGGAAAATGTATTATAGTTCTCACATACAAATAAGTGTCCTCAAATTAAAATCTGTTCTCAAAGAAAACCCTACCTAGTCAAGCACAGTCGAAAGAAACACTAATTTAAAGTAAATGATGAAATGTAATAACATGGCTCCCAATACACAGTGTGATGGAGACTGGATGGAGCCGATGTGTCCACAGGTGTGGAGAAGAGGAAGAGAAAGAGGAGAAAGGCAGGGGTAGCTAATGAGAGGGAAATCATGAGTAGGTGGGCAATTGGCCTGAAGAAGCATGAAGCGAATGCTAGGTAAATGTTCATGAAAGGCAGTTTTTTTAAAATAAGTTTTTTATTATGAAAATACCATACAGAAGGGTTACGGTTACATGAGCAAGATAATGAGTACGTTTCTTATCAAGCATTGTTGCCTCCTCCTTTGTTTCCCCCTTCCCATCCCTTCCCATCCTTCCTCTACCCCCCATTCAGCCCCCCCCCCACACCAAAGTTGTAAAGTTCATTTTTGACATAATGACTTGTACCTCTCATTGTTGCAATGGGTCCACCTGTATCCCTATTTGAACGATTTGTTTTTCCCTTCCCCTCCACAAATTATACTGACATCAAATACAGTGAAAGCAGGGTTCTTATCAAGCATTATTGCCTTCTCCTTTGTTTTTCCCCTACCATCCTTTCCCTCCCACCTCTACAACTACAGTCCACCCCTGCCCACCCCCACCTACATTGTAAAGTTCGTTTTTCTACATAGCGTTTTATACCTTTTACTGTTGCAATGGGCCAACCTGTATCCCTATTTAAACAATTTGTTTTATGAAAAGCAGTTCTAAACCTTGCCAGCTCCCCAGCTTGTGTCTCTTCCCATCAAAGAATAACCTTTTCTAGGAGAAAAGCAGGAATAATTGATAAGAGAGTGGGAATGAGACTTATTTGAATTTTTAACAAGTAAAATGAGAAAATGGCAGTAAATTGTGAAAATGCTTGGTGTATATGGGATTCACAATTGCTAGAAATGAAATGAAGATGTAGACTTCATTAACTTCACTCTCAATCAAAGGACATGAGAGTTATCTCCAGATATTTACCACCCATGTAGATAAGAGTGTATTTTTATTATTTTGCAACAGAGCAAAGCAGCAATGGGATCTATTTTAGTATTGTTTTTTCCAAAGTTATCTTAAAGGTAGGGAAGGGGGGTGGGAGAAGGTGGGGGAGGAGAGATGGGAAGGGATGGGAAGGGGAAACAAAGGAGAAGGCAACAATGCTTGATAAGAAATGTACTCATGTCAGATAAGGTGATGTTAGGAAAATGAACCCTAAGATATGTATTTAAATGTTTTTTTCTTTCATGCATTTGTTTCTAACGTATTTATAAGATTATTTCTTTGTTGCTTTGTATGTCCCTCCCCCACAGTGTAACCCCTGCTTTCACTGTATTTGATGTCGGTATAATTTGTGGAGGGGAAGGGGAAAAACAAATCGTTTAAATAGGGATACAGGTGTACCCGTTGCAACAATGAGAAGTACAAGTTGTCATGTCGAAAATGAACTTTACAACTTTGGTGGGGGGGGGTTGGGTGAGGGGGCAGGAGGAGGCTGGGAAGGGATGGGAAGGGGAAACAAAGGAGGAGGCTACAATGCTTGATAAGAAATGTACTCATTATCTTGCCCATGTAATTGTAACTCCTCTG
>NW_012277473.1:0-1649 GCF_000151885.1 Dipodomys ordii
CCTCAGCACCACATAAGCAGAAAAAGCCAGAAGTGGCACTGTGGCTCAAGTGGTAGAGCGCTATCCTTGAGCTGAAGAGCTGAAGGACAGTGCCCAGGCCCAATGACCAACCAAAAAAAAAAAAAGACCAGACTGCACAGAAAAAAAAACAAAAACAAAAAACTGTCAACTGTTTAGAAGCCATCTGAATCAATAATTTAGATTATTTTACAAGTCAATGTCATCAGAAAGTTTTCCTATTGATCATCTAACAAATAGTTAGACCTACTGACACTGGCATTAAGTCCCTAATTATTTTCAGGCTTGTGTAATCACCATAATCTTACTTCTTCCAATTCCAAATGACTCAGATTTGGTTGAGGGTATAGCTTTGACCTTATATTCAACTTTGCAAGAATTTATTTATAAAGGATAATATATACAGGCTTCTAAACATAAGGAAAATTCCTTTTTTTTTTTTTTTTGTCAGTTGTGGGGCCTGAACTCTGGGCCTGGGTGCTGTTCCTCAGCCCTTCAGCTGAAGTCTAACACTCTACTACTTGAGTCACAGCACCACTTCCGTTTTTTTCTGCTTATGTGGTGCTGAGGAATCGAACCCAGGGCTTCATGCATGCAAGGCAAGCACTTTACCACTAAGCCATCTTCCCAGCCACAAAACATCCATTTTAATACAATCTTTTTTTTTTTTTGGTCAGTCATGAGGCTTGAATTCTGGGCCTGGTTGTCCCTGAGCTCTTCAGCTCAAGACGAGCACTCTACTATTTGAGTCACAATGCCACCTCCTGTTTTCTGATAGTTTATTGGAGCTAAGAGTCTCATGGGCTTTCCTTCCCCAGGCTGGCTTTGAACTGCAATGTTCAGATCTCAGCCTCTTGAATAGCTAGGATTACAGGCATAAGCCACCAGGTGCCCGGCAATACAATCTTATTTAATGAAGGACTGGTTTAAACCCATCACCCTTACTAGAGAAATAATCCAGAGTTTATTCTTGATCAAAAGAGCAAACCACTGTAGATTTACAAATAATTCTCAAGCTCTGTATTCATAACTTCCTAAATTGTTGTTGGGGCTAGGACCATGTGTGATAGTGGTCATACTTATAATCTCAGTTGCTTAGAAGACAGAAACTGGGAAAATTGTGGTTGAAGCCAGCCTGGGCAGAAAGTTAGCAAGATTGCATTTCAACAAATAAGATGAACACAGTAGTACATTCCTGTGATCCAAGCTATGTTGCTGTAGATAGAAGGATCTCAGACTAAGGTTGGCCCTGGGGAAAAACATGAGACCCTATCAAATAAATAACTAAAGCAAAAAGGGACTGGGAGGGCATGGCTCAAGATATCCTGTGCCTACTAGCAGGCACAAGACCCTAAGTTCAAAACCCCAGTACCACCCAAAAGATGTTTTTTATGCCTAAATGGCCTCAAAACTTTCTTTATTTTGGGGGGGGAGGGGGTCTGGTCGTTGGGCCTGTACTCTGGGCCAGTGCGCTGTCCCTCAGCTCTTCAGCTCAAGGCTAGCACTCTACTACTTTGAGCCACAGTGCCACTTCCAGCTTTTTTCTTTTTTGCTTATGTGGTGCTGAGGAATCGAACCCAAGGCCTCATGCATGCAAGGCAAGCGCTCTACCACTGAGCCACCTTCCCAGC
>NW_012277474.1:0-2283 GCF_000151885.1 Dipodomys ordii
AGGCTGGGAAGGGATGTGAAGGGTAAACAAAGGAGGAGGCTGCAATGCTTGGTAAGAAATGTACGCATTATCCTGCCCATGTAATTGTAACTCCTCTGTACAGCATGTTCACAAATAAAATAAAATTTAAAAAAAAATAAGTTTATGTAAGGAGAAAGTCTTGGAGGGTATATATCAAAATTTAACTCTAGATAATGGTAAGTGATACAGATTTTATATTTAAATCTTTACTTAAAAATTTCTCAAGCATGTACTTTAAAAAATGTTTAAGGGGAACCTCTCTGTACTGTATTTTTGCAATTAAAAAACATTTTTAAAAAAATGTTTAAGGGGACTGGGGTGTAGCTCAAGTGGTAGAGTGCTTGCCAAACAAGCACAAGGCCTTGAGTTCAAATTCCAGTAAAAAAATTTAAGGAACCATGTGAAGAGAAAAATGTATTATTGAGGAAAGATCTTGCATTATTTGAATTTATGTATAAGATAGGTTAATACTTACATGGAATGTCGCGATAGCCATTTTCTAATGCACGAAAATAGTTCATGAATTCTTGAGTGGGAATCTTAAATATTTCCAATAGACTAGTGTCTTGAAATAAGGTATACATAGCCTAAACGTAAATTAAATTAAGTTCACTTTAAAATTCAACAAATTTCTATCTACAGATGAATAAGATATTTTTTATTTTCATTTAGGATGGTTAATCATGTATTTATCATTAAATTATTAAAAGCTTCTTTACAATTTATTTCTTCAAAAATAAAACTGAGCCAGACACTGGTGGCTCATACCTGTAATCCTAGCTTTCAGGAGGATGAGATCTGAGGACCACAGTTAAAAGCCAACAGGGAAGGAAAAGACATGTAACTCTTATCTCCAATTAACCACCAGAAAACCAGAAGGTGGAGCTGTGGCTCAAGCACTAGTTTTGAGCAAAAAGAGCTCAGGGACAGCGACCAGGCCCTGAGATCAAGACTCATGACAAAAATAGGAAGAGAGAGAGAGAGGAAAAAAAAAAAGATATAAATCTATGGGCCATGTAACCAAAAGAAACCAAACATATCATGTCTCAATTTTTTAAATTTCCCATTCTTCTCTTTAGTTCTTTACTCATAATTAAGTGGAAAATATTGTTAATCTTCCTATTTTAAAGTATTTTTGAAAGTCAGAAAATCACATTTGTCCCTAAAAAACCTAATGAGATGAATGTTGATGTCTGCAATATAATTTATCCTTAGGGTTTTGCATTTTGTAATTAAGGTATTTAAGGAATTAATTAGTCATTGGTGAAGGTGAGACTGACACTGTTATATAGATGGATCAAGTAGACTCTGAGTCTAAGTTCTAGCATGAAATGAACCATTTGTCCTTATAGAGAGATAGGTGAAAAAAATAAAGCTTCAGTTACAGTAGTGGGAACTAAAATATTATTTATGTCCTTTTATACCTCAAGATTCAAAGGAAGGTAAGTCATTATTACTTCTCTGACTAAACTAAATTCCATTAATATAATCAAATAAACTACATATATATTTACATATAAAATATGCATACTACCTGTAATATAATTGTTTTATATATTTGGGTTTTTTGAAAAAATAAGTACTTCAATAAATAATGCAAATGCTAAACTAATATCTAAAGCAATATTATATTTAGGTTTTGCTTTTATAAACATTAGAGAAAAATTAATGTAAAAAAAATATAGTGATATTTGAAAACAAACCTGACTGAGAATCCTTCCTGATTTTTCCCCCATCTTTTCTGCAAGCTCAAAAATTTGAAAATTCCAATTACTCATCTTTTCTATTAATGAGTCATAATCTTCTACTAACATCAGGTCCAGTGATGCATCTTGTTCAATCTGTATGTATATTAGGGAAAAAAAAAACAAGATATTGTGAAATCCACATGTAAATGAGAACAGCTAAAATTGAATATTAAAGACTGAGAGTGTCAGCAGAAATGGTTCACACCTGTAATCCCCAAGATAGAGAGATGAGAATCATTAGCCTGGGAAAAGATTAGCAAGATCTTATCTCAAAGCACAAGCCAGGTATGGTGATTTGGACCAATCTCAGCTATTTAGGAGTTACAAAAAGGTTGGAGGAAGGGCTGGGAAGGTGGCTCAGTGGCAGAGCGCTTGTCTTGCAAGCATGAGGCCCTGGGTTCGATTCCTCAGTACCACAAAAGCAAAAAGAAAAAAGCTGGAAGTGGTGCTGTGGCTCAAGTGGTAGAGTGCTAGCCTTGAGCTGAAGAGCTGAGGGACAGTGCCCAGGCCCAGA
>NW_012277475.1:0-2251 GCF_000151885.1 Dipodomys ordii
TGCCTTGCATGCATGAGGCCCTGGGTTCGATTCCTCAGCACCACATAAGCAGAAAGAAAAAAGCCAGAAGTGGCACTGTGGCTCAAGTGGTAGAGTGTTAGCCTTGAGCTGAAGAGCTGAGGGACAGCGCCCAGGCCCAGAGTTCAGACCCCACAACCAGAAAAAAAAAAATTCAGTTTGAAGTCCTTCTTAATGTTGGACCCAATTCATATATATGATTCATAAAAATACAATTTTCCTAATTAAATTAAGTATATTTGGGGCTGGGATGTAGCTCAGTGGCAAAGCGCTTGCCTGCAAGTGTAACGTCCTGGGTTCGATCTCCAGGATCCAAAAAGAAAAGGCAAAAAAATAGTTTAAAAATTAAGACAAAAATTCTAAATAAATTCTAAGCTGTCTTACTAACAGTTTACTTTAACATTGGAATTTGGAGTCACTTAATATAGTTTACATCTTTTAAGTTCAAAGTTTGTACCTACCTTGAATCTTATTATCATTAAAAATTATGTATCTGCCACAGGCTTGACCAAATAAGGGAAGGAGTGAGTAGAAGAGGGATGAAGATGTTAAAGGGATGACACAGATTAAATGCATTTTTTTTTGTCTCTTTGTATGTTCTTCCTCCATGGTACAACCCCTGTTGTCACTGTATTTGATTCCAGTGTTCTGCATCTTCTATATACATTTTTCTCATTTGGGGAGGGGAAGGGAAATAACAAAATGCTGAAATAAGGATACAGGATGGCCCATTGTAACAATGAGATGTTCAATACACTATGTTAAAAACAAACTTTACAACTTTGTGGGGGATGTGTGAGAGGGGAGGGAAGAGTTGGGGAAATGGGGAGGAAAGGGCTAGTAGGGAAAAAATAAAGGAGGGTGTAACAATGCTCCATAGGAAATGGGGCTCATTACCTTGTTCATGTAATTGTAACCCCTCTGTACAGTATCTTTACAATAAGAAATATATATTAAGAGAAAAAGAAGAGTTACCTTTACAAAGGCAAACTATTTGTCCTAAATAAAAAGAAACCAGAGTGTAATTTGCTTTTTAATAGTCCTTTGAGAATGGATAATCCAATTTTTATTGGCTTTTTTTTATTTCTCCCTGTTTATGTATAATAGAATCAAGATAAAAAGAGATTAATGGTTTTTCATCCAGCTTTTGTAGTATCCAAGTTAACTTATACTAAGACCCTTAAAGTTTAGACCCACATAAAAATCCCTATGTCAACCTAAAGTGCATATTCATATTGGGTCTTGTCTTGTGGTCCATTTGATCTGCATTTGTTCAGACACGTCTATGCTGGAAGGTCCAGGTCCTAGGAGACCCTGCCTTATTACTTCCACCATCTACTTTCAACAGCCTTGCACAAGTGATTCCTATATCTCCAGCTCTTTCCCTGCTGCTCTGACCCGATAAAGCCTAGTTGAGGTATCAGATGATTTATTTTCCTTAATTTTTTTACCATAATAATTTTTTCAAGTTCTGTAATTCTTAAATGCTTACTCAACACCATGCACTGATTTCTCAAGTATAACAGTCAGTTGAGACTCTACTTGGTACAGTTCTATATATCTTCTCTTGTAGAAAACTGGCTAAAAGAGTGGCCCATATCTTGACATCTTGTTTCCAAGAGAGATAGCAAAAGTAGAAAGTCAAATGAAACCACTATGTGCATTCAAGTAGCTTACTTCCCATTCACCCCATTTTAATAACCAAAGAAAGTCACATGAGCCATTTTGACTAAGAGATAGTCATACCTCATTAGAACTATGGCAAGGATAAGGATATATGAGACTCTTCAAGAAAAAGGGGCAGACATGAAAAGAATAATACAACAGGTCAAGAATTTTATGTCTCAACTTGACTGTGTTAATGGATTCCCATATTGCTAAAGTGGTAAGTCGTTATTTCTAGATTTGTTTGGATCTGCTTCTAGTGTTTGTGGAAAACATTAGCATCCAAATCAGTTTACTGAGCAGGGAAACCCAACCCACTCACTCAATCTATTGAGGAACTCCATAAAACAAAAACAAATCTTCCCTCCCTTCCTCCCTCCCTCCTTCCATCCTTTCTCTCTCTCTCTCTCTCCCTCCCTCCCTCCCTCCTTCTCTCTCTCTTTCCCTCTCCCTCTCTCTCTCTCCCTCTCCCTCCCTTCTCTCTCCCTCTCCTTCTCCCTCTCCCTCCATTCTCTCTCTCTCTCCCTCCCTCCCTCCTTCCCTCTCTCTCCCTCTCCCTCTCTCTCTC
>NW_012277476.1:0-3936 GCF_000151885.1 Dipodomys ordii
AGCGCCACTTCCGGCTTTTTTCTTTTTGCTTATGTGGTGCTGGGAATCGAACCCAGGGCCTCAGGCATGCAAGGCAAGCGCTCTACCACTGAGCCACCTTCCCAGCCCCGAGATATAGTTTTTATATCATTTACATATGCACATTTCAAAGATACTCCTCCTCAGTAAGCCTTCTAATGGGACCAAGGTCTCTACTCTCCTGGAGATTAATCTATATTGTAAAGGAATATGATAAGAAAATCAAGTTTTGAGAAATTCTCAAGAGTTTTGTGTAGAGTGATAATTAAAGTATTAAAGAAATTCTAATGGGATCAAGAGGAGAATGTAATTAGGGAATCTCATGAAAAATCACACCCAGGGTCCAGATTGAAAACAAAGCCTTTAAACCTTTTCAATCCATGTGCCTTAAGAAAGAAGAAGAAAGGAAGAGTAGTTCAACTTTGGGGACCTCAATAAGGTATCGTGGGTCCAATAATAGTGCCAAGAGTGCTAAGAAAGGAATTTCACCTGCAAAGACCCAGAAAAGGCACTAAGTATAAGTTTATAAATAACAAACTTAAATAAGGGCACTACTTTTTTTTTCCAGTTCACAAGATCTTTCACTTTACCTGCCAGGAAACAAGATGAAATAGATAAAAGTGCTATTTCCACAGGCCTCTAACAATTCTTTCTTAGACATTTGTGTCTCTATAAGAATGAAAAAAAAAATGAGTGCAACAAAAAAAGCCAAATGGAGTTCTATAGGCATGGTTAACGGAGACACCTGCAATGCGAATGGATTGCAATACTGGGCCCTGCAAGACTTGTCATATGATCATTAATGTCATTAAGTGCCAGCATGGCTCATCCCTACAACAGCTGATTTACATTAGAGCTCTGGTGCAGAGATAGAACATCTGAAAACAGATTTGTAGTTTAGTCCATCCGCTCTACAGAAGGATTGGGAATAAAAGAGCCTTGAAAAGAAAATGAAGATCAATAGAAAGAGAATTGCTTTGCTGCGAGAAAAACTCAACAGTGTAGGAAATGGATTTGCAGTTTCGCTCAGAGGTGGGATTCATGATGCTGGGGAAGGTGCTTCTCTGTTCTGTCCTACATGAATCACATAATTTTATAGATGGGGATTGTTAGTTACAGTCTGGTTCAATCTCTCATTTTAGAAATGAAGAATGGGTGGGTATCCATCCATAGACTGGCTCAGCAAATTACAGGATCTGTGATATGAAAGGTACAGGTAGACAAAAAGATCAACCAGACATGGACCCTTATCTATCCTCTTGGAGAGTATAGCCTATTGATGGAATTAAGATCCGTGCACAGAATATGGCACACAATGGAAGGGATAAACTTGTTCAGAGTACTCTATATATACCTATACAGTTATACACAATGAAACCCCCACATATCATTACTAAATTCTAATTCACAAAATAAAAACAACAAAAAAATCCATACACAGAGAGATAGGTATATACACAGTCACATTAAAAATATGCACCCATATTTGAGGCTCAAGGCTTCGATTTTTCTTCACAGGAAGAAATCTTACTTTTTAGGTTGGAGGTAGGGTAGGCATGGAGAGAATGACAAGTTCTCAGGTAAAAGAATAATCAAGCTATCCTATATCTGGGTTACAAGGCCCAGGCAAAAGCTGGGAGTGTAGAGCAAAGAGATAGTAACTGACTTCAGAAATAATACGGCATTTGGAAAATCAAGTCTTACTTTTTCTTTTCCATATGCTTAAATTCCTAAGTCTTGATTTTCTGGGCTCCTTCTCACTTAGTTGCACTAAAATAAGAGTCAACCACAGTGTAGATGCCAACATGAGATTCTTATATTCTGTGCCTTTGGGTCTCAACACTTACCCAGGATGAAGGGATGAGGAAAGGAACCTTCTGGTTTCTATTTTCTGATGAAAAATCACTGTCTGGCTAACCTCAGGACCTCTTGTGAACTAGGCCTCAACCTTGCCCAATACAAATGATTTTTGTCCACCTCCCTTCCTTCTATTACCAGACTTGAACAGAATTCTCACAGAATGACCCCAGTCCACTCCAAACAGGCTGCTGCAGAACTGACCACATGCTCAGTACTTCTCAGGCTTTGGCCACCCTTTAGTAAAGCATTGTCTACACAAAGTTTACAGTCCCTTGTCCTTGCTTCTTGTGACATGCATATGGATCTGCTCCAACCCAGGAATGTCTTTCTCAAGGGTCTGAAAGCCATTCCTTTAAAATAAAATAATCAGGAAGGGCAGGGCCCCATGTTTCTGAGTGAAACTGGGTTCCTAGCTGCTAGAATTGCCAGCTACCATATACAGATGTTTGAACCTACAATTCCTCCTCCTTTGTAAATTTCCACTTGCCTTGACTACTGAGACCCCATTTCCTGCCTTACCCCCAGCTTCCTACTTTTCCCTTTAAAATGCCTGGTCATCTCTGTATAAACCAAAGCTGAGTTTACTTGTCCCTGTTGCAAAAGCAACCTGTTGATTACAATCTGCTCTTATCACTTTCACTAGTGTCTGGCTTTGTTTATCTCAGACAGGCCTCTGGCACATGACTCAGACCTGGATTTGGTACCATCAGACCTGGGCTGGGACAGCTTGGAGTACCTAGAGTTCTCTGTGTCATAGTGGTTGGCTTGTTCCTTTAGATCTCCACTGGCTAGACTTCTGATTCAAAGGTCCACTGTGACATAAGTGAGGACAGATTCTACTCCATGAACCTGGTTACAGTCCCAGGGTGCTTTTAAATGGAAGCTTATAGGCTGGAGGTTCTCCTTCCTGCGTACTTGTTCCAACTGGGGATTCACTCTCTGACCCCCACACCGCCCATATTCCCTCTCACCCCTGCTGAAATTGTTATTTTTCTTTCCTGGCTCCCTATGAGCACTCTTTGTTTTATTTGGTTCTGTTCATCCCACCAGAACTTCCTCTCTGAGTGAATAATAAAGCAAACAAACAAATTTTGTTCCATTCCTGCTCACAGGGGGCTCTGTCACTGTGGTGGGAACTGTCCCTTTCTTATGGCTGTGACAACAATAAAGATCCTTTGGAACTTGGATGGTGTCTGTGAAACTTAAGATGGCCTTAAATGGATGCCCTCCACCACCACCTCCTCCATTCCCTGGTCCTGCCTGCATGACAGCGGTTCCCCCAGGTCCCCACTCAAGTCTCATAATCACTGGAACATTGTTTGGGGGACTCTTAAGGGATGTAAGACCCCTCTCTTCCAAGAGCAAATAACCCAAGCTGAAAAAGAAATCATCACTCCTCCCCCACCTAGCAAAAAGGTAGAAGCAGATGGTTAGCTCAAAGCTCCATAAGATCTTCTCTCACAACCAAATATTAACGGTTTCTCCACAATATTGGTTTGAAGTTTTACCCTTATCTAAATAGGTCTGCTTTGTTATTATATGTGGTACTGGTGGCTCATGCCTGTAATCCTAGCTACTTACAAGGTGGAGATCTGAGGATTGAGGCTGGAAGTCAGCCTGAGCAGGAAAGTCTGTGAGACTCTTGCCTGGAATAAATTACAAATAAAATAAAATAAAGAGCCAGAAGTGAAGCTGTGACTCAAGTGGTAGAGCATTAGCCTTGCACAAAAAGCAGCTCAGGGACAGTGCCCAGGCCCTGAATTCAAGCCCCAGGACCTTCCCCGTTCTCCCCTCCCCCCCCCCCAGTGAAGATAAGTACTGAGCCTTGTATTATTATTGTACTTATGTCTGACTCCTAAAATTGTACTTATGCTTGACTGGCTAAAATTTTAAAAGGAAAATCACAAAATCTCTGGGTTGGTCTTTATTATTATTATTTTTTAATTTAATTTAATTTAATTTTTGAACATACTGTACAGAGGGGTTACAATTACCTGGGCAGGATAATGCGTACATTTCTTACCAAGCATTGCAGCCTCCTCCTTTGTTTACCCTTCA
>NW_012277477.1:0-1695 GCF_000151885.1 Dipodomys ordii
TACCAGCAACTCACATCTATTCCCTATCAATAAACAGGAACCATAATAGTGCAGAGAGAAGCTCTATCCAGGATGGAAGCTGGAACTCATTCCCTTCCTTCCTTCCTTCCTTCCTTCCTTCCTTCCTTCCTTCCTTCCTTCCTTCCTACTTTCCTTCCTTCCTTCCTTCCTTCCTTCCCTCCTGTCCTTCTCCCCTGACTCCTCTCCTCCCTTCTCTCTTTTTCTGGCTGTTATAAAGTACACAGAGAGGTCCCTGTCGCCATGTATTCCCTCCATGATGTATTGTGTTTCCACAAGCCCAAAACACTGGAGTAAATTGATCTTAGTCTAAGACTACCAAAACCATGAGACCTTTCCTCTTTTTAAGTTGATTTCTCTTAGTATGAGAAAGCTGACAACTACAGTATGTTCAGGGGAAAAGCACCATCTAATTGGGTTCTGTGTTATCTGTGGTTTCAGTTGTCTACTTGAGGACTCTCTTGGAATGTTATTCTCTGTTAAGATGACTACTATATACATTCTCTCTCTCTCTCTCTCTCTCTCTCTCCCTCTCTCTCTCCCCTCCCCCCTCGGCCTCTCCCTCTCCCTCACCTGAGGAGAAGAACAGGAGGAAAGTGTCCTCAGATATTAATACTCATTTGTTCACTCAAGGAAATGAAGGCCTAGCAAGAAGTCAGTACTTTTGTCCATACAATTGAGTTATTTGTTCTTGGCTATCATCTATCTTCCTTTCTATCTACCTATTAATTTGTTTTTGTGCTAATACCATACCCTAGTCGCTACTTGAGCCATACCTCCAGTCCAGAATTTGCTAGAACTATAGATAGAGTTCCTCTGACTTTCTGCCTGGGTTGGATTATGACCCTCAAGGTCTCACCCTCCTGAATAGGTAGGATTACAGGCATGAGTTACCATGATTTGACTCCTTTAATTATTTCTTGAAAAAGGTCATGTATTTACAGTCTAGCTAAACCATAATCTTGGCTTTTGCATTCTCCCATGTAGTTGGAATGATAGAGAGACACCAGCATTAAATCTTTAAATTAAAATTAAACATTGGAATTGCATGAGATGGGACTCTCACAAACTTTTTATTGGATTCATCTCGGAGTGCTGGTGTCAGAACCCTGATCCTTTCTAGTAGCTAACATTACAAGCATCAGAGACAGTGCTTTACTCAGGTGATTTGTTTGTTTAATCCTATGTTGATTGTACCGGTTATGTGGCTTAAAGTTTGGGCCTTCTGAGCTAGCTCAATTTGCTTGTTCATAGGTGATATTCCTCTAGTCTAAATTTAGCTAGTTAATTGGAGCTGAAGTAGACATTTGTACACTGTTGGCTTTGAGCCATTAACCTCAAGTTCTCAGCCTTTTGAGTAGCTAGGTTTAAAGGATTGAGCTGGAGGCGCTGAAGTCTTCTTTTTTTTTTTTTTTTAAATTTTTTTGTCAGTACTGGAGTTTGGCCCGAGGGCTTTATACTCTTACAAGAGTGACACCTCCCCTTTTGGATTCTTTTATAAGATTTAGTTTAATTTTTAAAAAATATTTTTATTGTAAAGGTAATATGTAGATGGGTTAAAGTTGCATAAATCAGGTAATGAATACATATCTTTTAGAACAGTGTCCACCCCCACCCACATTTTTCTCAGTCTTTCCCCTCCCAACCCTTCTTTCTCCCAAGTAGTGTAGTTAATTT
>NW_012277478.1:0-1837 GCF_000151885.1 Dipodomys ordii
GAGGGACATACAAAGCAACAAAGAAATAATCTTATAAATGCGTTAGAAACACATGCATGAAAGAAAAAAAACATTAAAATACATATCTAAGGGTTCATTTTCCTGACATCACATTATCTGACCTTTTCCGCTTGACTCCTACTTTTGATACCAAAGCCAAATAAAAATATTACAAGAAAATCAAAACATGGAGCATTATTCTTAAAGAATATCAGTGCAGAAATTCTCAACAAAATACAAACAAACAGCAGTGTGGTAAAAGATTACACACCATAATCAAGTGGCACTTAATCTCCAGAGGCAAGGATACATCAACATATAGAAACTAGTCAATTTAACATATCACATTAACGAAATGCAGAAGAGCAACCGTCACCTTCAATTGATGGAGAAAAACACAACTGACAAAACCCAATACCTTTTTATGGAAAGACTCAACCCTCACCAAACAGAATACAAAGAAACCATTTCAACTTCACATAGATCATAAATTAAATTTTGCAGCTAGCCTCAAAACATTGTTCAAAGACAGAAAGGTTTTGACCCTAAAACAAGATGAAAATAAACTTACCTTTTTTCAACCAGTTCTGTTCAACATAGCACTAGAATGTGTAGCAAGAGCAATTGGGCATACGTTAATACATAAGTAACTGGCGTTCAAGTAGAAAGGAAGTAAAATTACCTTTGTTCACAGACAGCATAGTCTTCTACGTTGAAAGCCCTAAAACTTCTGAAACACAACTATCAGAACAAAAATAATTCATCAAGGTAGCAGGATATAGAATCAATGCACAAAATCAAGTTTTATTTCTGTACACAAACACTACCTGCAAAAAGAAAACTTCTATCAAATCTATTTCGCTATCATCATCTTATGCTTTCATTAGAGCTCTTGAAGGTGTCTACCATACCGGGAACCCAGCTCGTGTGTTTGGCTCCCTTCTCTGTGGCCATAACTCTCTCTTACTCTGGAAATTGCATGTAGCACCCTCTGCTAGGTGTACCTGAAAGACTTGAGCAAGAACTTCCCATATCTCATCTCATGGGATTGAGGGCCACCTTCTGCCGCATCTACCCTTGGCCACATACTCAGCTCCATCACATTTGCAGTGGTCCTGGTTTGTTGTTGATATTGATATTATGGCTTTGTCTTGAGTTTTGTTTTGGTTTTGCCTGACTATGCTTTTGAAAAATAAATGTCTGTTGGTTGGGCTGAAGTAGGCTCTCCCAAAATTTATATGTTGAAACCTGTGTCGAGATGGGGTCTTTAAAAGGCATGATTAAACTACATAAATCATAGGGTCAGAATACTTATAAATGAGTTCTCCTGTCTTCTAACAAGAGGAAGGGACAGCAAAAAAGAAGCCCTGTGAAGACATGGTAAGAAAGAACAGTCTGGCTGGGCACTGGTGGCTCACGCCCATAATCCTAGCTACTCAGGAGGCTGAGATCTGAGGATCACAGTTCAAAGCCAGCCAGAGCAGGAAAGTCCATGAGACTTTTTTGTTGTTGTTTTTTACATTTTTTTAAACTTTGGTGCCAGTACCGTGGCTTGGACTACACTCTATTGCTTGAGCCACAACTCCACTTTCAACTTTTGCTGGTTAATTGGAGATGAGTCTTGCAGACTTTCTTGCATGGGATGGCTTTTTTTTTTTTTTGTCGGTCATGGGGCCTATACTCTGGGCCTGGACACTGTCCCTCAGCTCTTCAGCTCAAGGCTAGCACTCTACCACTTGAGCCATAGCACCACTTCTGGCTTTTTCTGCTTATGTGGTGCTGAGGAATCGAACCCAGGGCCTCATGCATGCAAGGCAAGCACTCTACCACTGAGCCA
>NW_012277479.1:0-1132 GCF_000151885.1 Dipodomys ordii
AAAAAAAAAAAAAAAAAAAAAAGATCAGTGTCTCTCACTCTATGATAATAAACTACAGAAACATAAAGAATAAAAATGTCTACTGTCTTAGCTGTGCTATGTGATCCATGATACGTATATATATTAAAATGTTGGGGGGGGGGCTGGGAAGGTGGCTCAGTGGTAGAGCACTTGTCTTGCATGCATGAGGGCCTGGGTTCAATTCCCCAGCACCACATAAGCAAAAAGAAAAAAGCCAGACGTGGGGGTGTGGCTCAAGTGGTAGAGCGCTAGCCTTGAGCTGAAAGCTGAGGGACAGCGCCCTGGCCCAGAGTTCAGGCCCCACAACCGGACCCCCCCCCAAAAAATAAAATGTTGGGAGCTGGGAAGGTGGCTCAGTAGTAGAGAGCTTGCCTTGCATGCATGAGGCCCTGGGTTCAATTCCTCAGCACTACATAAGCAAAAAGAAAAAAGTCGGAAGTGGTGCTGTGGCTCAAGTGGTAGAGTACTAGCCTTGAGCTGAAGAGCTAGGGGAGAGTGCCCAGGCCCAGAGTTCAGGCCCCACGACTGGACCCAAAAAAAAAAAAAAATGTTGCCAAGTTGTACAATTTTTTTTCAGTACTGGGTCTGAACTCAGGGCCTTGCTAGGCAGATACTCTACAGTGTAAGCTATTCCTGCAGCCCAAATTGCACCCTAAACTATGGGACTTTATTGGCAATCAATCAGCCAATGAAACTGTTAAAAATGTTCGATCATACATCCCAGGCATGGTTAGTCTTGCAAGATGTTTCATTATAAGTAAATGCTTAACACAGACTATAAGTCAAAGTTTACCCATGAACTATTCCCCAAAAGCAAATTGCAGATAGCATTAACATAGTAATTTTTCCACAATCAAACTAGACTAGGTAGCTTATCAACTTTCAAGGCTTTAATTTTGAAAAGTGAGCACTATCATGCTTGCTTTCCCAGATCTAGGAGTCTGGAATTTATAGGAAAGGTCAATGGAGAAGGGATGAGCCTGAGAAGCCTCAAACGAGCTCCCAGTGGTCACTCACTCAGGACTGGACTTGCAGCAAGCACAGCTCTATAGCCTTGCTCCTGGGTGTACTCGACACTCTCTACCACCCTTCAAGAGCAGGACATGGGCTT
>NW_012277480.1:0-1638 GCF_000151885.1 Dipodomys ordii
TTCAGCTCAAGGCTAGCGCTCTACCACTTGAGCTACAGCGCCACTTCCGGTTTTCTGGTGGTTTATTGGAGATAGGAGTCTCACAGTCTTTCCTGCCCGGGCTGGCTTTGAACCGCGATCCTCAGAGCTCAGCCTCCTGAGTAGCTAGGATTACAGGCGAGAGCCACCAGCGCCCGGCTAAGTTTGGCCTTATTCTTATCAATCAAAGCTGCCTGCAAAGGGTCAAGTTCCATGTTTTGGCATATTTGCTGAGCAAGCATAATCACACAGAAAAACGTTGGGACGTTGGTCGTCAACCTTGCAGGCTGTCAGTCCTGTTTTTACTCACTTTGCAATTCTCGGCAAAGGGCAAGCCGCAATTTTGTTCCTCTTTCTCAAGTTTGCACTTAGGTCCTGGAACTTCATTATCCCAGTCAAATTCTGTTCTTCCTTAGTCTACCTGCTTAATTTAAACTGGCCCTAACATGTATCTGTGGCTCAAGTGGTAGAGTGTCCCGACCTTCAGGACTTCAACGAGGGCAATGAACGTAAGCGAGAAGGAATGAAGGGACAAGAGACACAAAGAAGGACAGCAAGACAAGGATTCTGATCAAGCTGCCAAATTTTATTTTTCACACAGGGGTATTTATATGCTTTGAATAAGGAAGCTTTTTCATTGGGCATAGCGGCTGCAGGATGCTTGCTTAGGGCAATGTGAAAAGGTGGTCAATAGCAGCTACCTGGTCTTTGTTTGGGGCAGGATGCAAAGACCAGATTCTGTAAAAAGATGTTCCAGCAAGGTAGTCAAGCTTATCATGCAGAGAGACTCCCTGCAGGGCTCTCCACAGTAGAGCACCAGATTTTGAGCAGGAAAAAAAAAGGCAATTAAGAACACTTACTGGCAGGTGCACCCACGCTTACCCACGCACGCAAACACACACACACACACACACACACACACCCCAAACAGAAACTCTCTGAACCCCCTGGCTTGCTCTTCTACACACATACTCCTTTCTGCCTCATCTCAACTTCTGCTTTCAGCTACCACAGGGACGGAAGGACAGGCAGAGGAGCCAGAGGCCATTAGGGGCGAGGCTGAAGTGAGGGTCTCCCTGCAGACCTCGCCCACCCGTGCCCCGTGGCTCGCGTCCTGTCCTTGGGTTTCGGCTCCTGGGTTTCAGGCAAGCCCCAGGGACCTTGCCTTTTGAATGGATTTCTCTCTCCCTATTTTATTATTTTTTCGGCGGTACTGGGGTTTGCAGGCGCCCTACCACTGGACCTTGCGTCCCCCCACGGTGAGATCGCTGGTGGACTTGGGCAGGACGGCTGCGGGGAAAGCCTGGACAGCCGGGGAGGGGACCGAGGGTGGTTATTCAGCGGTGGGAGGCAGGTCCAGGAAGGGATGCCCGGCACCGGTCGCACGTCCTCGGGTCCACATGTCCAGAGTGGGCCGGGTTATGGTGCACATTTTTCTTCAAACCTATTACCCTGGTCTTCTAACACTATTGGAAAAAAACAAAACTTTCTCCTCCACCCCAGCCCCACCTTACTGAAGCATAGGCAGTTAGGGGCTTCCTTTCCTGTGGTTTGTATTTCCATACACATTTTATTTGTAATAAAATGTTCACCTTGTAAAAGCCTCCTGGATCTTTTATA
>NW_012277481.1:0-1182 GCF_000151885.1 Dipodomys ordii
CTCTACCACTTGAGCCACAGCACCACTTCTGGCTTTTTTTTCCTATGTGGTGCTGAGGAATCGAACCCAGGGCCTCATGCATGCAAGGTGAGTGCTCTACCACTGAGTCACCTTCCCAGCCCCAGATGCAACTATTCTAAGTAAACATGAGGTTGACATAATTTCAGACTCAGTGTGCTTTGGGCTGTTGATTCATCTTTGCCTATTTGGATCTGAGGTCACCTGAAGGTGGTAGGACAGTGGTAAGTGGTTGTTAGAGATTTCACATATCTGTAGGACCCAGCCTGGCTGTGATGGATCACTGCCTAATTTATTGTTCAAATTGGGATGACTCCCCAAATGATAAGGGATGATATCAATGATGATCCTTGAATGTCAGGATTGATGACATGGCCTTAGATAAACTGGATGAATGGGAATTTTCCTTACTATGCACCAACTCTTTCAAGATCCTCACCCAGTCACACTGACTTAAGCATACAAGCATCTCTAAGAGCCCCAATGAATGTTTTCCTTTTACATCTGTCCCGTGTTTTTATATGTTTGCTTTGAGTCCAGTTGCAATGTTATAGGTTAATAAAAAGAACACACAAAGTCTTTATCTTCCATGTATATTGCAAGCATATATGCTGGTTAAGTCTCATTTTTTTCGTGAGGTGTTACAGAGAGAATGACCCAGTGGGATGACATGGAAGATGAAATATTAACATCAAAAGGCACATTCCCAAATCCTAATGGACTTTCTGTTCCATCCATGCACTGGTAGACCTGCAGTTTAACAAGTGTGACTGAATTTTCAGCAGAGCATTTTCTGTGTCTTAAAGTCTGTGACCAGAAATGTTCCCCACAGTTAGATATGGTGAACCTGAGGTGAATCACCCCTCATCAGTTGCCTGAGATAAATTACTTCTTCCCACTTATCTTGTTGGTGGAAAGGTGAAATTGCAGTGGTTCTTAAAGATAGAGGCTATGGTTGACTTCTAGAAATTTAGCTCATCAGTTTCCTGTCTGACTTATCACATCCTTTCTCTTGCCTCCACTAAAATCCCCTTGCTCTTGATATTCCTGATGAAGATAGCTTTTTTTTTTAATTGTGAAAATACTGTACAGAGGAGTTACAATTACATGGGCAAGATAATGAGCACATTTCTTATCAAGCATTGTAGCCTCCTCCTTTGTTCC
>NW_012277482.1:0-2177 GCF_000151885.1 Dipodomys ordii
AAAAAACAGGAAGTGGCGCTGTGGCTCAGGTAGTAGAGCGCTAGCCTTGAGTTGAAGAGCTGAGGGACAACACCCAGGACCAGAGTTCAGGCCCCATGACCGGATCCCCCCCCAAAAAAAGAAAAAGAAAAATGTGGTCTAACAATTACTGTTTTGCTCCTTGATTTGTAATTTGTTCCAAACCTATTTAAATATATTTATTGATATTAGATTAGGTATAAGGTATTTCAATATTTCAAAATCTGTATACAAATCTACCTTAATATATTTATTGAAATTATTTTAGGTATAAAGACTTTTTTATTTACCATAGCTAAGATATGGAACCAACCCAGATGCCCCTCAGTAGATGAATGGATCAAGAAAATGTGATATATATTCACAATGGAATTGTATGCCTCCATCAGAAAGAATGAGTACATTTCTTATCAAGCACTGTATCCTCCTCCTTTGTTTCCCCTTCCCATCCCATCCTCCCCCCACTCCTCATCCAGCCCCCCCTCCCTCCACCACCAAAGTTGTAAAGTTAGTTTTCAACATAACGACTTGTACATCTCATTGTTGCAATGGGTCCACCTGTATTCCTATTTAAACGATTTGGTTTTTTTTCCCTTCCCCTCCACAAATTACAACAGCATCAAATACAGTGAAAGCAGGGGTTATACCGTGAGGGAGGGACATACAAAGCAACAAAGAAATAAACTTATAAATGTGTTAGGAACAATCGCATGAAAGCAAAAACATTTGAATATATATCTTAGGGTTCATTTCCCTAACATCAACTTATCTGACCTTTTCTGCTTGACTCCAAGCAACCTGGCAGAAAAACCTTTGAGACTTATATCTACAATTTACCACCAGAATCTAGAAGTGGAGCTGAGGCTCAAATGGTGGTATACTAGCCTTTACCACAAAATCTCAGGACAGTCCCCTAATTTCAAATTCCAGAATCACATACACACACACAATAATAATAATAATAAGTATTGTACTTATGGTCTGGAGGCATGCTCAAATAAATGGTAGAATGTCTGACTAGTAAATATGAAGGTCTGAGTTCAAATGCTATTGCTATAAGAAACAAAAGATGTGATTAGGTGCATCTCTTTATTTAAAAAATTACTTTTATTTTTATGTAAAAGGATGTACAGAGGGGTTATAGTTACATAAATAAGGTAATTAGTATATTTCTTGTCAAATATTGTTACCCTTCTCTTGTTTTTCTCCACCCTTCTCTCCCCTCCCCATGACATCTTCCCCACCTATTATAGAGTTCATTTTCAACCTAGGGTCCTGTGGGTATCGCTGTTGTCTTGGTTCACCCTTTGTCCCTTGTTTCTCCATTTCCTTCCCCTCCCTAACCCAAATCAGGTAAATGTATATACAAGACATAGGGTACCAGAATCAAACACAGTGATCATAAATATGTTTTTCATATTTAAATTGTTTGATTAATTTTAAAAATGAAAGTGTAAACATTAAATGCTTGTTTTCTGCTGAAATTTTTAAGCAATTATTTTCTATACAATGGATAATGAGTCATATTTTCATTATTATTTCTTTCTCTTTAACATGCAGATAGTTAAGAATTTTTATTTTACTTTTGTACATTTGTGCTGTGTTCAGGTTGTCTACACATGTGTGTGGTATGTGTGTTCCTTGTGTGTGTATGGGCATACATGTATGTGTGTATGTGTGTGTATGTGTGCATGTATGTGTGGTGGTGTTGTTCTTGTGGATCAAACCCAGGATATTCTACCTGTGAGGTAAACAGCCACACATCTATCTCTGTATATTTTCTTTCATTTTATTATATCAGTTATGGGGCTTGAACTAAGGAGCTCTTTTTGCTCAAGGCTAATGCTCTTCCACTTTGAGCCATAGCTGTACTTCTGTTTTTCTGGTGGTTAATTGGAGATAAGCCTCATGGACTTCTCTGTTTGGGCTGGCTTTGAACAATGATCCTCAGATCTCAGCCTCCTGATTTGCTAAGACTCCAGGCATAAGCCACCAATGCCCAGATATCTCTGTATATTTTCTTTTAAGCACAGTAGTATGTCTCTATTTATATTTTTTCATCTTTTTTTTTAAATTTTATTTTATTTTATTTGTGAACATACTGTACAGAGGGGTTACAATTGCATGGGCAGGATAATGCGTACATTTCTTACCAAGCA
>NW_012277483.1:0-1359 GCF_000151885.1 Dipodomys ordii
GCTGTCCCTCAGCTCTTCAGCTCAAGGCTAGCGCTCTACCACTTGAGCCACAGCACCACTTCCAGCTTTTTTCTTTTTGCTTATGTGGTGCTGAGAAATCAAACCCAGGGCCTCATGCATGCAAGGCAAGCACTCTACCTCTGAGCCACCTTCCCAGCTCTAGAATTAATTTTAAGAAATTACATGATTATATGCTATATATATATATATATATATATATATATATATATATATATATACATACACAAATTGCTACTTTCTAACACATACTTTGTGTGATTTTTGACCTTTTAACATTTATTGAGATAGGTTTTCTTGCCTAAGACAATACCATACTTGGAAAAAATGTATATTACATGTATTTTTTAGATGTAGAGTTCTATAAATATCAGTGTTTTAAAACACCTGAGAGAAACAATTATTAATGATAGTTAAAATACCTAATGCATTTAATATTAAAATTTTATATGTACAAGATACCATGTTGTAAATGAACTTTACAACTTTGCGGTGGGGAGGGAGGAGTTGAGGTGGGGAGGGAAGGGATGGTAGGGGAAAAACAAAGGAAGGGGTAACAATGTTCAATAGGAAATGGACTCATTACCTTGCTCATGTAACTATAACCCCCTCTTAGGAGTAAGCTATTTTTCTGATGTTGAAATAGCCTCTCCAGATTTTTTTTCTTTTTTTTGGGGGGGGGGAGGGTTGGGCCTGAACTTGGCCTGGTCTAAGTCTCTGAGCTCTTCAGCTCCAAACTAGTGCTCTATCACTTGAGCCATAGTGCTACTTCTGGTTAACTGGAGATCAGAGTCTCATGGATGTTCCTGCCTGGGCTGGCTTTGAACCATGGTCCTCAGATCTCAGCCTTCTGAGTAGCTAGGATTACAAGGCGTGGGCCACCGGCACCCAGCACTTCAGATTTCTTATGCTCACTTTTTTCATGCTAAAAATTTCCCTGTCCACTTATTTATTTTTTATCTCCCTACATTTTTTTTATTGTGAAAATACTGTACAGAGGGGTTACAATTACATGGGTACATTTCTTATCAAGCATTGTAGCCTCCTCCTTTGTTTCCCCTTCCTATCTACCCAATCCTCCTCCCCTACCCCCACCAAAGTTGTAAAGTTCGTTTTCGACATAATGACTTGTACATCTCATTGTTGGAATGGGTCCACCTGTATCCCTATTTAAACAATCTGTTTTTCCCCTTCCCCTCCACACATTATGACAACATCAAATACAGTGAAAGCAGGGGATATACCGTGGGGGAGGGACATACAAAGCAACAAAGAAATAATCTTATAAATGTGTTAGAAAAAATCACATGAAAGAAAAAAAACATTTGAATACATATCTTA
>NW_012277484.1:0-2000 GCF_000151885.1 Dipodomys ordii
CCCCCCCCCCAAAAAAAAGAAGCCTACAGAAATAAGATTTTAATATCTTCTGACTTCCAATATCACATTATTTCAACTCAACCAGCAGTCCCTAGACAAAAGTTTTTTGTGTGTGTGGTTTTTTGTTTTTTTTTGTTAATCATGGGATTTGAACTCTGGGCTTGGGCTTTCCTTGTGCTCTTCAGCTCAAGGCGGGCGCTCTACTGCTTGAGCCACAGTGCCACCTCTGGTTTTCTGGGGGTTTATTGGAGATAAGAGCCTCACAGATTTTCCTGCCTGGGCTAGCTTTGAACCGTTATCCTTAGATCTCAGACTCTTGAGTAGCTAAGATTACAGATTTGAGCTATTGGCGCCTGGCTCTAGACAAAAGTTTTGATCAGAATTCCCCAAGAAGATTTTGACAGTATATATTATCAGACCAACTTAAAATGAGAACTCAAAGTTGAGATCTTGAACTTTAAAAAAATGAAAACTACTATCAATATGGTCTTGAAATCAATGATTTAGACTATGGAATGGTAGAATACTCTTTGGGAACCAAATTAAGCCTACTACCATTTTATTTATGTATTATTTTTGTTGTTATTGTTGTTTTGTGCCTACTACCATTTTATTTATGTATTATTTCTGTTGTTATTGTTGTTTTGTGTGTGTGCTAGCATTGGGGCTTTGAACTCAGGGCCTCATTCTCTCAATTGCCTTTCTCAATCAAGTCTACCACTTGAGACACAGCTCCATTTCCAGCTTTTTACTGGTTAATTGGAGATAAGAGTCTCAACAGACTTTTCTGCCCAGACTGGCTTCAAACTTCTATCTTCAGAACTCAGTCCCTTGAGTAGCTAGGATTATAGGTTCAAGCTATCAGCATCTGACAGTACTACCTGGTTTTGTTTGTGCATTTGTCTTCGTCATGTGTGTGTCTATATGTGCTATACTGGGACTTAAACTCAGGGTCTGGCTGCTGTATGTAAGCTTTTTGCCATAGCTCCACAAATGTATTTTTTTTGGTGATTGATTAGAGATAAGAGTCTTCATGGAGTTTCCTGTCCAGGCTGCCTCCAAATAACGATCAGTCTCCAGAGTAGCTAAGATTACAGATGTGAGCCACTGGTGCCTGGCTCTTTCCTATCTGTTTTTACACTAAAGTTTTAATCAAACATAGCCATACTCTTTTGCTTGTGTATTGTCTAGAGCTGTTCTCACACTACAATACAGAGTTTAGTAGTTGTGACATATACCATAAAGCTTAAAAAGCAAGAATTTTTATTTTCGGTTGTGGGGCTTAAACTCTGGGACTTCCAGTTTTCTGGTGGTTAATTGGAGATAAGAGTTTCACGGATTTTCTTGCCTGGGCTGGCTTTGAACCACAATCCTCAGGTCTCAGCTTCCCGAGTAGCTAGAATTATAGGCGTGAGCCACTGGTGCCTGTCTGAAGAAAGCAAATAATTTTTATTCTCTTTATTTTAAACTTTATTCTCTAGATTCTTCTAATCTATATTTTACTGTCTGACATTTCTTGTGTTACTATTTTATTGCTTATGGAGACTATGTAATATCTGACTAAACATAACAGTAGGCATTCCAGTATTCTTATTGAGTCAATAAAAATTCATTTACTGTGCAAGTTAATAATTTGGGACTAAATTTTAAATTACTCAAGCAGTAAATTATAAGAAAATATTAACAAATTATGGCTCAAGCCAGTTAACTGTTGGATAGACTACATTTAACAAAAAGATTCCTTATTGTTCAGTTTATAGTAGAGTATGACCTAACATGTAAGATTTGACCTGTTTACCATACACCATAGGAATTGATTACTATAATTGTATATAATAGTAAAGTGTAATTAATACTCTTAATTGTTGTGGTACCCCTGACACTGCCATAATTTTTTTTTTTTTTTTTTTTTTTTTGGTCGTGGGGCTTGAACTCTGGGCCTGGGCGCTGTCCCTCAGCTCTTCAGCTCAAAGCGAGTGCTCTACCACTTGAGCTACAGC
>NW_012277485.1:0-5061 GCF_000151885.1 Dipodomys ordii
GGAGGATGGGGGGAGGGGGAGGAGGGGGAGGGGAGGAGGAGGAGGAAAAAGAAAAAGGGAGGAAAATAATAAGTGCCATCCCTCAAGGACAGAATGTTCTTCAGTTGTTCACTTCTCACAGCCAGATATTTCTTCTGGTAATGGAAGTCTACTCTCAGTGCAGGCTCCAATCTGTGGCCATGCATGGAGGAAAGGAAGAGATGCATAAAAAAGACAGGAAGAGAGGATGGGGAAGAAGGGACATCGGGAAGAGGGGTGAGGAGAGAGGAAGGAAAAAGTGAAGTGGTCAGGAAGGAAGGAGCCCTTTCTCTTGGTTCTGACTTTTCCCAAATATTCCTGCAATTCACTTCATCCTAAAACCCAGCCTATAAGTCACAAGTTTCAGGAGTGAGCATGTAAAGAATCTCCCACAGAGTAGAAATCAAGCCAAATTGGAAGGCAAGGCACTTCAGATCGGGATGAAACTCGACTCCCTTTTCCAGCACGAAGCAGGTCTCTTCCCGCTTCTGACCCGCTTCCCTTTCTTCTGAGTCGGGCAGAAAGGATAGCTTCTGCCCAGGGAAGTGGGAAGAATCTGGTGTAATGCTCCGGTGTCATTTTGTTAAACCTACTTCGCTACCTAATCCACTCAAGTCAGGGCTGGTATTAGAGTTCCTCACCAGCC
The DNA here is from genome assembly GCF_000151885.1 of Dipodomys ordii. Classification (NCBI taxonomy): domain Eukaryota; kingdom Metazoa; phylum Chordata; class Mammalia; order Rodentia; family Heteromyidae; genus Dipodomys; species Dipodomys ordii. The sequence continues at coordinate 665 of NW_012277485.1, forward strand.
TGACATTCGTGTGCCATGGCTGTTCAATACTCACAGGTCTTCACAGATTACTGGTACCACACTCTCTGACACTGGGAGGTGACAGTTGGGGGTGGGGGAGAAAGATACCTCTTCAACTGCTAATTTTCTATATTTTTATTTCATTCTTAACACCTCTTTGCAGACAATTAGCTTCCTCCCCCCTTTTTGCTCTCAAACTCGTTTTAAATTAGCCCATTTCAGACCGATGAATGAGCCACCATACAGCCCAAGACGAAAAGTACTAGCTGAATGCTAAAAGGAAACTCTTGGCCAGAAAGAAACGCAACCTGCCCTATTCTCAGAGGCAAGCAATGGGATACCTACTTTCACACATCTTTTTCAACCAATGTATTTGAGGAAATATGAGTCTTAGGCCATGTATTACGTAAGATATACCTTAGGAAGCCGGACGTGATGGGAGAGCCCTTTCTTGGTAAGGTTTTCCCATTTTTAAAAAAGTGATTAACCTTTTTATTGGACCTTAGTGCTTTGTACTTTCTCTAGTGTGGGTTGCTGCAATTATTACACAGATTGGCTGGGAAGAATAATTAATGTGGAAATTAAATGCAAATAACAATGGTATATTGGCATATCATTTGTTTACCCATTTTACTGGGTACTTTTTTGCTTTCTCCTGAGTAAGATAACCTTACTTTCTTGATGGCTGACCTTGTAGGTTAAATAACAACAACAACAACAATAATAATAATGGAGACATAAACTCATATATCAAGTATCATTGGTGAAGATGGGCTCGTATCCTAATAATGTGAATGACAACAACTTCTCCCGTGGCCAAGTCTTGAGCTAGGAACTTGCATGGGAAACTTCCAGAAATACGTCCAACATGACATCGCTGTCTGGTTGTTTTAGATTGAGGGTGTGCTGAGTTGATCTTTATCATTGAGAGATGTTGCTGTCATGAGCAGTCATTATTTTCTAGGAATCCCTCCATTGGCTTCTCCCTAAATCTCGAATCTTTGTCTGATTCCTGCCATTGTGTTTGTGTCCTTTTAATACTGCTGTCCTAAAAGCACTTTCCTCGGAGCCCAGCCCCGGAGCTTTATGATAGGTATTTGAGCTTTACCACCCACTTCTTCTGTCTTCGTTGGGCGGCTCTGTCCGGTAAGGGTTTGTTACCACTGCACAAACCTCTGTTGAAGTGGGTAACTTGGGATGAACTTCCGCTCTAGGCAGGGGAAAGAGCCAATAATCAAAGTACCCTCTGAGGCTGGCAATGGTAGCGGTTCTGAGCGATGTCCCTCACGACTCTGTTTTTAAAGAAAAGTTCATATAAAGGCAGCTGTGCCACCACAAGCTTTCCCAAGGCCAGCCCTTGCACGGGGTGCTTCTAGAATGCTCCGGTTTAGCACTGGTGATGAGATTGAAGCACCCCTGTGTGGTGCTAACAGAGGAGACCCCTACCAGGGGACCTACACCCTCCCAAACCGGTCCTTCTGTTCCAGCATGGAACGCCACGGGAAGCAGACTCTAATCACGGTGGGAACTTCTGCTCACCATGTTCCCCCAGCAAAAGAATCAGGCTAGGATCCATGGTAATGTAGGAGGTGGGGGTTTTTTTCAGTCGGTTGTGGATCCTGAACTCTGGGCCTGGGCACTGTCCCTCAGCTCTTCAGCTCAAGGCGAGTGCTCTGCCACTTGAGCCACAGCACCACTTCCAGGTTTTTCTGCTTATGTGGTACCCAGGAATCAAACCCAGGGCCTCATGCACACAAGTCTAGCACTCGACCACTGAGCCACCTGCCCAGCTTAATGTAGGAGTTTTATGGCATGAAAAACATAGAGCATAAGAAATAATGGGAAATTGTATTTATGGATCTCCAAAGAAACTAAAAATGGTTTGCTATGTATTTATGTCTGTGTTCACTTGTCATGGCTGTGTGTGTGTGTGTGTGTGTATGTGTATGCTTGAACTCAGGGCCTGGGTGCAGTAGCTTAGCTTTTTTTAGCTCAAGGCTAGAGCTCTACCACTTGAGGCTGCAGCTTTACTTCTGGCTTTTTAAGTTGTTAATTGGAGACTTTCCCATCTGGGGTTGACTTTGAAATTTGATCCCTCAGATCTCAGCCTCCGGAATAGCTAGGAGAAGGTAGACTTTGGCTTTTTTCCATGAAAGTGCCCAAGCACGCTCCACTTTGTACAGGGATGTGTTTTCTCTTGCAATTTCTCACACACGCCATTGTAGCCATCTAAAACTTTTATATAACCCTAAAATGTGAACCCCATGCAACTCTTGTGTGAGATGAAATAATGTTCTTTCTTTGACATGTGTGTTAGTAATTCATGAATATTTATACTTTTCTTGGAGCCCAACATACAACATAAAAGCAGACTCAAGCCGGGCATGGTAGCTCAGACCTGTCATCCTAGTTACTCAGGAAGCTGAGATCTGAGGATTGTGGTTCAAAGCCAGCCCGGGCAGAAAAGTCCGTGAAACTCTTATCTCCAATAAGCCACTCAGAAAACTGGAAGTAGTGCTGTAGCTCAAGTGGTAGAGCACTAACCTTGAGCTGAAGAGCTGAGGGACAGCGCCCAGGCCCAGAGTCCAAGCCCCACAACCAACAAAAACAAATAAAAACAAAAATAAAAGAGCTGGGCCTTGGTGGCTCACGCCTGTCATCCTAGCTAATCAGGAGACTGAGATCTGAGGGTTAGGTTCAAAGTCAGCCCAGACAGGAAAGTCCAGTAAGACTCTTCAGTAAACTACTCAGCAAAAGCCAGAAGTGGCACTGTGGCTCAAATAGTAGGGCCTGAGTTCAAGCCTCAAGACTGCCCCCCCTCCAAAATAATCCCATAATATTGTGTGGAGTTTTTTATTCATTGGTTTTCATCTTAAGTATCTTAAGTATGGTTTAAATCAACCTTTTTTACACTGTGAATATGTGCGGGAAGGACCTAAACTGTAATTCTAACCTGTAACTGAGGTGAGCTCTACATTCTGTGTTTCTAAGATGGTCCCAGTAAGCTGGGCACTATGGACTGATGCCCAAAAAAACCCCTAGCTACTCGGGAGTCTGAGTTCTGAGGTTTGAGATTTGAAGACAGCCCTAGAAGACAAACCCAAGTAACTCTTATCTCCAGTTATCCAGCAAGATGGTGGGAAGTAGAGGCTTTCAAGTGGCAGAGGGCCTGCCTGGAACTCAGGAAGAGCTAGAGGCTCTGAGTTCAAGTCCCAGGACTGGCGAAAGGAAGGAGGGAGGGAGGGAGAGAGGAAGGAAGGAAGGAAGGAAGGAAGGAAGGAAGGAAGGAAGGAAGGAAGGAAGGAAGGAAGGACAGACAGACAGACAGACAGACAGATAGGATGGAAGAAGGGAGGGAAAGAAAGCTAGGAAATAAGGAAGAAAAAGGGAGGGAGGGAAAGAAAGGAAGGAAGAAAGAGAAAAAGAAAGGAAGGAAGGAAGGAAGGTCCATGAGACCATACCCAGATGTACAGGGGAGCTTGCTTTGATTTGGTAAGTGATATTAGTAGTCTTTTGTAAGGAGCTTAAATGAATGAAATTTGATGATAGCTTTTACATAAATGACACAGTCTTTGAAAAATGAAAGCCAAAAGATATGAAAAAAATTAATAACACATGAAAATGATATAAATGACTTCCCCAAATCAAAAGGAATGGCCAGACAGACCTAGAATTCATAACTTGTGAAGCAGTCAGTCGGTGTCTGGTTACCACCAGAAAGATAACAGCATTCATTCACAATCTCCAATTTTTTTACCCATTTTTGATAGATTTACTAACACTAAAATAGTGAGAAATTCAGTAAACATTATGAAATATAAGGACCATTAAATAAATAAATAAATATATATATATATATGTCCATACCATATGGACTTGTGTGTTATGGCTGCCCTGTTAACAGCAAGCTATGCAAGTGTGTGATATTTAAAAATGCATTTGATCTGATGATTTCTAATGTCACGTTTCAATTCCATGCAAATGAAAGGGACTGAGGACATAAACCTGTCAAAATTGCGATTTTAATGGAAATGTCAAGATACTTCTGAAAGCCAATATAATAATCCTTCTTAGGCAGCACTGGGATGAGCCTATGATCCTCCAAGAACTAACCTGTCACCCTGCAGTGTAAGTTCCAGCCTATTAGCAATCCTGTTCCATTATCTCAATGACCAAACACTCCTTCAATTCTGGGGCTAAATGATGTCATGACAGGACTATCATCATATTTATACCTCATAAAATTAGAAAGGTTATTAAATGTAATTTGACCTTTGGCATATGCTCACAGAATCCTGATTTTTTTTAATATTTCTTTCGCCCTTGTTTTTCTTCCTTCCTTCCTTCCTTCCTTCCTTCCTTCCTTCCTTCCTTCCTTCCTTCCTTCCTTCCTTCCT
>NW_012277486.1:0-1197 GCF_000151885.1 Dipodomys ordii
AAAAAAGCCGGAAGTGGTGCTGTGGCTCAGGTGGTAGAGCGCTAGCCTTGAGCTGAAGAGCTGAGGGACAGCGCCCAGGCCCAGAGTTCAAGCCCCACGACAAGAAATGTACCCATTGTTGTTCTCCCACTATCCCTTCCCTCCCCCACCTTCTTTTCTCCTCCCCCACGCTGGAACGTGTAAAGTTCATTTCTAATATACTGTCTTGTGAGTATCAGTGTTGCAATGGGAATCCTGTGTCCTTGTTTCAGCATTTTGTTATTCCCCTTCACCTCCCCAAATTAGATAAATGTATATACAAGATGCAGGGTACCAAAATCAAGTACAGTGACAATAAGGGATATACCATATGGGGAAGATATATACCATAGGGGGAAGAACGTACAAAGGAAACAAAAAAAATCACATGGTACATTTAAAACAGTAACAATAAAGACAGACCTCTTGTGTCCGTATCTTGGGGTTCATTTCACAGTCTTTGAAAACATCATCTTTTCCTGTATAGGTATAAGGAGATCATAACTTCAGTTCATATTTTTCTGCTAAACTTCAGTTCATATTTTTCTGCTAACTGGACACAGTTAAACTTCCATAACTCAGAAAATATATTAACTATATCTTGAGCTTACTCTCACAGAATATCTTTTTTGTTGCTGTTGTTGTCGTCTTTGTCAGTCGTGGGGCTTGAACTCTGGACCTGAGTGCTCCCTCAGCTCTTCAGCTCAAGGCTAGTGCTCTACCACTTGAGCTACAGCGCCACTTCCAGTTTTCTGATGGTTTATTGGAGATAAAAGTAGCTAGGATTACAGGCATGAGCCACCAGTGCCCAGCTCACAGGGTATCACAGGGACTAACAAGTAGGATTTTAAATTTCACTTCTCTGATTTGAATTGCTGTACTCTTTCTGCCTCATTCATAAGCCATAGAATTAGGTGACCATCAACTGGCACTTGTCTTGGCAGGCTGCCTGACACTGTAATTCCATCTTATCACATTGGAGCTCCAGTGACTTTCCTTGTGCCCACTTCTAAACATAAAGTTTACATGTCTGTATGTTATCATGGCATGCCAATATTTTGGAAAGGGTTTTTTTTGGAGGGGGGGTCCAGTCGTGGGGCCTGAACTCTGGGCCTGGGCGCTGTCCCTCAGCTCTTCAGCTCAAGGCTAGCACTCTACCACTTGAGCCACAGCGCCACT
>NW_012277487.1:0-2332 GCF_000151885.1 Dipodomys ordii
AAAAAAAAAAAAAAAAAAGATTTATTGGGTCCTATCACTGCTGGGGGTTGGATTAATGTTTTGGTGAGTGTAAAGGCCAATATGAGCCCTCGATTAGGGCTAATATGAAACCTGAATCACCATGTTTTTCCTATTTCCCATCCTTCTGCTCTTTTCCCTGTTGGGGTAAACTAAATTTGAATCTGAGGTCCCATAGCTGTCGTTTGTGAAAAGTCCCAAAATCATTTCCCGTAGTTTTCCCGCCAAATACACTTGTTTCACACCCCCATTGTTTACAATAGAAGTCACCAACACTTCCACATTTGCTAGGGTCCTTTCCCTACATCAATGGCACATATACCATTTATGTATCCTACAGCTTGCATTCTGGCCCTGTATGTCACCATTGGCCATGATCCTTCAGTTATTTTGCACAAGTCAAAAGTTAAGTCTGGAAACCAGAGCGAAAGCCCAGCCTTAGGTGCCAGGAACTAGTTCCCTGGCTGACCCAAGATTACTAATGGTCCAAGTCCACTTATAAGGGTAGTGGGGATTATTACAGGAAACGAAGCAGCTAATTAAAGCAAGCAAACCTATGTAAAAGCGTGCAATTTAAGCGTTAGTGGATTAAGATTTGTGAGCGGTGGGAATGGTGAGAAGTACTATGTAGGGTCCCTTCCAGTGAGGCTTTAGGGTCTCTTGTTGGTGTCTCTTGACGTAGACCCATTCTCCGGGTTGGAACTTGTGCGGCTGGGGAGGAGGCCCTGTCTTGTAGATTGCTCTTGAGTCACGGGCTACACGTCCTGGTGACCCTGTTGTAGTGCCCGCAAAGAGTGCAACAGTTCTGAATCATCAAATTCCACAATTGGAAGACTTGATAAGCTGGGGATAACAGGTGGGGGCAAACGTAATTTCAAAAGGGGTAGCTCCTAATTTACAGGGAGAGTTGTGGATCCTATATAAGGCATAAAGAAGGAGGGCCACCCCAGTCTCCGCCAGTCTCCATGGTCAATTTGGTCAAGGTCTCCTTTAAGGTCCAATTCATTCTCTCTATGTGTCCTGAGCTCTGGGGACGATAAACACAATGTAATTTCCAATCCGCCCCAAGGATGGAAGCCAATCCCTGACTTACCATAGACAGGAAGGCAGGTCCATTGATCCTGTCATCAAGGGGAAATGGTACCTGGGCAGAATATCTTCCAATAACTTGTTACTACCTGGTTTTACTTCAGTAAAATCTACCTCCCAGTACACTCCTGGTCTGCCCCTCCTTTCTCTAGGACCCAAACCCACTGTGCTGTGTCGCACATTAGTGAGCTGGCCTGTCTTGCAAGCTGCTACAATCTGCTGAATTTTGGAAGTGGTGCTCTTAATTTTAAGCTGCATGCATCTTAGCAGGTCTTGCATTCTCCTTTCTCCCAGGTGAGTGGTTTGATGCATTTTTTTTTTGTAAAATCTGGTGGCCTAGTTTCTCCGGAACTATAATCTTTCCCTGATAGCTCTGCCACCATCCCTGTATGCACTGTGTCCATGGGTGCAATCCTTTGATCCAGTTTAAATCCTCTTCTGTGTACTGGGGTACCTCGGGCAATTCTCGGGGGCCTGGATCTGGGAGGATAAGGGCCAATTCATGCTTCACCTGGATACCTTGTCTCTCGCCTTTTGATGTCCAGGGCAATGGACAATGGCCAGTCTCTTGGGTAGCCATAGCGCCGCTAGGAGAGCAAGAATCTCTTCCTTGTTTTGTATGGGTTTTTTTCCCTCTGCCATTAATAGTCCTCTCTCTTTATAAATGGTCCCATACACATGGGCCGTGGTGACGACATACTGGCTGTTAGTGTAGACAGTTAGCCGCTTCTCTTTACCCAAAGTCAGGGCCTGAGTGAGGACTATGAATTCTGCCCTTTGGGATGATGTTCCCAAGGCTCAGCCCAGATCACCTCGGTCTCTGAGACTACCACAGCCCCCGCATATCCCTTGCCATCTTGGATGAAACTGCTCCCATCGGTGAACCAGGTGGCATCTGAGTTTGGCAGTGGCTGGTCACTGAGATCTTCTCTGGTCCCATGAACTTGTGCAAGGATCTGTGCACAGTCATGGAGGGGAGCCTCCAGGTCTGGGGCTGGCAATAGTGTTGCAGGGTTGAGTGCCGTTGGTGCCTGAAAGCATCTTTGACCATAATCACTGTGGCCACTATTATCCTCAGACATGGGGACCATCCAGCCGCAACTGGGTTCAGATTTTTGTTGTTGTTGGGTTTCTTTTGGTCGGCCATGGGGCTTGAACTCTGGGCCTGGGCACTGTCCCTCAGCTCTTCAGCTCAAGGCGAGCGCTCTACCACTTGAGCTACAGC
>NW_012277488.1:0-1469 GCF_000151885.1 Dipodomys ordii
AAATAATTTGAGACAGACATGGTAGTTCAGGATTGCAATTTCAAGGATAACCTGGGGTATTTAGAAAGACTCTGTGGGGGGAGGGGGGAATGTTAGGTTTTGTTTTGTTGTGTTGTACCAGTCCTAGAGCTTGAGCTTAGGGCCTGGGCACTCTCCCTTTTTCTGCTCCCTTTTTCTGCTCAAGACTAGGGCTTTACCATTTGAACCACAGCACCACTTCTGGCTTTTTCTGATAGTTTATTGGAGGTAAGAGTCTCACAGACTTTTCTGCCCAGGCTGGCTTCAAACCATGATCCTCAGATCTCCCTCTTGAGTAGCTAATATTTCAGATGTGAGCTACTAGTATTTAAATTTTAATGTGAACAGTTGCAATTGCTTAATTATAACTCGACTCAACTCATCTGTCTTCTACTCACCTACTAAGGAAAAGATCCATTAAGTGTTTTTAAGCAAGATAAGTTAGCCTATAATCAGGGAATATAAGTGTAAAATTTATCTCATTCGTTTATAACTAGATAGTGCCACATCTGCAAGATACAATCTGAACTGATTCCTTTATGAGCAGTGTAATACTTCTGCCTTTTAAGACTATTGTGTCTATTTGTATGGGCTTTCATGGCACTAAGGAGACAAGAAAGGCTTCACATATCCAGCTTAAATCATGTACAACAAACCATGGGCGACATGCATGTAGAGTCAGCTTTTTCTTGGGAAGGGAGGGGTACTTTTTCAGACACAGTTTTGGTATTTCACCTAGGCTAAGCTTGAACTCAAAATCCTTCTGCCTTAGCCTCCCAAGTAATGGAATTACAGGAGTTTATGGGAGTCAACTTTTCCTTATTCGCACAAGCAGCAACAGTGAGCTACACTCCTTCCTTTTTCTTTTCTTTCTTTCTTTCTTTCTTTCTTTCTCTCTCTCTCTTTCTTTCTTTTTGTTGTTGTTCATTTGTTGGATACATGGTGTCTATACTATTCAGGCTGGCCTTAAACTTTCCATCCTGATGTCTCAGCCTCCTAGGTGCTGGGTTGAGAGACCCACACCACTAGGCCTTCTTTTATGATTTCTCTCCATTCGTGACCTCACTGTCAAGCCGAGTGCTCAAATCAGAAAAGTCTTTGTAATATTCTTTTGCTGCACCAGCTAGCTGACTGTAATAACTCCCTAACTCCTTCACCCTCTTTTGTGATACTGGAGATGAAATCCAGTTTCTTGCACAAGTCAACAAGTGCTCTCCTGCTGATATATAGATATATCTAGATAGATAGATCAGCAGAGAGCACTTATATCAGCCTTACCTACCCTCTTTTTTTTTGGGGGGGGGTACAGTCGTGGGGCCTGAACTCTGGGCCTGAGCACTGTCCCTCAGCTCTTAGGCTCAAGGCTAGCACTCTACCACTTGAGCCACAGCGCCACTTCTGGCTTTTTTCTTTTTGCTTATGTGGTGCTGAGGAATCGAACCCAGGGCCTC
>NW_012277489.1:0-1989 GCF_000151885.1 Dipodomys ordii
CCACTGAGCCAACTTCCCAGCCCCCATATTTTCTTTTTTTAACTGATCAAATTTAATTAAAGTTTATAGTCTTATTTGGGAATTTTGTTTAAATAGACTTTCCCTATAGCAAGATTATATATTATAGTGGCACTGTAGCTCAAGTGGTAGAGTGCTCGCCTTGAGCTGAAGAGCTGAAGGACAGCGCCCAGGCCCAGAGTTCAAGCCCCACAACCGACAAAAAAAAAAAAAGATTATATATTATATATGAATATATAATAGATGTGTAATATAATCAAGATTAGATATTCATGCATATGTCTATATGCATGTATGTGTTATACTATTATTTTACTTGTAATTTTTTATATCAATGAATCTAGTAACTAAGAAGTTAGTCTCAATTTTTTTTTTTCCAAACAAAGATTTTTCAACACTATCTGTTAAACAAGACTTTTCCCTTTGGGAATTTGGGATGTTTCTTATATTAGATATAAATTATTTTACTCACTAGAATCCAGTCATGAATTTTAATTTTGTTCACTGATATGTTACTTAATACCTCTATTATTTCCTTATTGCAGCTTTATAAAACCTGGTAACATCTGACCAGAGATAAAAGAACATTCTCTTCCTTTGCAAAAATAAAAACAAAAAACCCTTTTCTATGATTCTTTCTGATAAAACCAGTATGTTCATCTGAATAAACTTTAAAATAAAGGCTTAAGTTTTCTTGCAAGTTACATTTCGGATTTTTCTTAGTTCTATGCTAAACTATTAATCATTCAAAAGAGTTGATATTTCATAAAACCAAACAAATGCATTTTCCAGGAGAAGTATAAATCTTCCCCAGGGTTCAGTGTTTCAAAAGTTTCTGTATCCACAGAGTCATAGCTTTGTTTTTGATATAGTTCCATGACACAGCTTGATGGATTTGCTCTGAACATTGCATCTCTTACTGGTGGGATAAGTTTTTAAATTATTGTTAGCCAAAAGGAAAGCTGTTGACTTTTTTTAAACTACCATTCATAGGCTGGAAGCCTGTGACATGTTTTATGGTATATTATATATCACTGAAAATCTCAAGAAGCAATACATGAGAAAGTAATCTAGAAGTATTGATGTTGATCTCATACACACACACAGAGATACAATGCCGTCTAAAGGTAAAGTGGTTGCTATTTCGAGCAGAAAGAAACTCACTATTTTTGTCTATATGTGTGTGTGCCAGTTATGGAACTTGGCTCAGGGCTGTCCTTCAGCTTTGTGCTCAAGGCTAGTACTCTACCATTTGATCCACAGCTCCACTTCCGGCTTTTCAATGGTTAATTGGAGGTAAGAGTCTCATACACACTCTGGAACTGGCTTCAAACCATGATCATCTGATCTCAGCCTCCCGAATAACTAGGATTATAGGTGTGAGCCACCAGAGCCTGGCTAGAAATCAATTTTTTTTAATACCCTCATTTTACAGAACAATAAAAATCAGACAGGCATACTAAAAAGCACAGGGGAGCCAAGTGCTTTCTGTAAGTTTGTACAGCCACTACTATTTGTAGCTCTAAGACCAGAAACTAGATTTAGAATATTACAAAGAGTTCTTCCATTCACCACTATGTATAAGAAAGTAAACGAAGAAATATGAGTCACTGATCTAGCATTCGTTTTTTAAAAAGTAAAAGAAATTTAACAACAACAACAAAAAACCACTCTCCAATCTTTCAAGTGATAGAAAATACTAGTGCACTTCAACGTAAGCATATATACAGAAGACACTTCATAAGAACATGTGAGTTGGTCTGTATGCAGACGGTCATCGCACATCACGTTTATTATTTGTTTAGGACATAAAAGGAGAGCTACAAAAAACTGACCATAGCTCTTCAAGCAAAGCAGGATTTACTGCAGACTTGATCATTGACTTCAAGCATGAGAGGCCCTCGGAATCAAACATGAGCCAGGGGACACAGTTTCTTTTTTTTTTATACATATAATATTTTTTGGGGGGGA
>NW_012277490.1:0-1255 GCF_000151885.1 Dipodomys ordii
TTTTTATTTTATTGTAAAGATGCTGTATAGAAGGGTTAGTTATATGAGTAAGGTAATGAGTACATTTCTTGTTGAACATAGTGACTCCCTCTTTTGTTTTTTTCTACTATCTCTTCCCTCCCCCCTGCTCCACCCCCCTCCCCATGAGCAAAGTTGTAAAGATCATTTCCAATATAGTGTCTTGTGAGTATCATTGTTGCAATGGGTCATCCTGAGTCCTTGTTTCAGCATTTTATTATTTCCCTTCCCAAATTAGATAAATGCATATGCAAGACGCAGGGTACCAAAATTAAATACAGTGACAACAGGGGATATACAATAGGGGGAAGAACATACAAAAGAAACAAAAATCACATGGTACATTAAAACAACAACAAAGACCTCGTGTCCATATCTTAGGGTTCATTTTGCTTAGCACCATCTTATAAGGTCATATGTATATAGCTTTTGAGCTTTTCTGCTCATCTGATAAGATTATCCTAGACATAAACTAGTTATTTCGAAAAAGGGAAACCATGAGACCTATATTTCTTTGGGTCTGGCTTACTTCACTTAATATGATTTTTTCCCAAGTGTTTCCATTTCCTAACAAATGAGACAATGTCATTCTTTCTAATGGAAGCGTAGAATTCCATTTTGTGTGTGTGTGTGTGTGTGTGTGTGTGTGTTGTGTGTGTGTATCCCACATTCATCTACTGAGAGGCATCTGGGTTGGTTCCATATCTTAGCGATGGTGAATAATGCTGCAATAAACATAGTTGTTCTGGTAGCCTTAGTATGGCCTTGTTTATGATCATTTGGGTAAATGCTCAGAAGTGGGATTGCTGGGTCATAGGGGATGCTCTATGTGGAGTCTTTTGAGGAACCTCCATATTGCTTTCCAAAGTAGTTGAACAAGTTTACACTCCCGCCAACAGTACAGTAGGGTTCCCTTTTGGCCACATCCTCTCCAGCTTCTGTTGTTATTATATATTTTTTTGATTATAGCCATTCTAACTGGAGTGAGGTGGAATCTTAATGTTGTTTTAATTTGCATTTCGTTTGTGGCCAGAGAAGTTGAGCATTTCCCAGAAATGAACCCACAGACCTATAGCCACCTAATCTTTGATAAGGGAGCCAAAAAAATAGTATGGAAAAAAGACAGCCTCTTTAGTAAATGATGCTGGCAAAATTGGTTAAGCACCTGTAGAAAACTACCTGTCAGATCCTTATATATCACCCTGCACCAGAATCAACCACTTTTTTTTTTTTTTGG
>NW_012277491.1:0-2361 GCF_000151885.1 Dipodomys ordii
GGTGAGCGCGGGGCCGCGGCGCACGGGCTCCGGCCCGGCCCCGTTCTGGGCGTCTGGATTTTCAGCTTGGGGTCACTGGTGGCGGTCTTTGTGCCAGGTCGGCCGCTTGCCGGTGCGTTTTTCGGGTCTGTCCATCTGTCAGCGCGCGCGCGCGCGCGGGTGTGTGTGTGCGCGCGTGCGTGCGTGCGCTGGTGCTTCTGCCCTTCGGTCTGTCCGTCTGTCCACGTCTCCGTGCCACGCGGGCCTCTGTTAGCAGCCTGGGGTTGCCCTACCCCTGAGCCTGAGTATTTTACGGAAGGATTTGAAGATAGGATGTTTCTGCCTTGAGTATCTGTCTGTCTGGATCTTGTCTTGTCTGGGTTTTCTCATTATCTGACCCTCTGCGCGGGCTCCCCCCCCCCCCCCACATACATACACATGCACACACACACACTCTGCCTTCACGTCTGCCGTTTTGTACCCATAGCCATCACCTCCAGTCTCCCAGTTCCTTTCCAGGAATCTCTTGCATGGTCTAGGATCTGCTTCCTTCCTCAGATTTCCAGGTCTTCATAGCCTTGGCTATGGAATCAGAGTTCCTGCTGCATGCTGTGGCATTTGACAGGTACTTCTGTTTCCAAACCTTAATTGTGAAGTCTTTAAGTAGAGGTATTCGTAGTTCCTCGTCATAGAGTCTCTGTGCACACTAATTGAGGTGGTGCATGTAAAATGCCTAACAGTGCCTGGGACTTAGGAAGTTTGCAATTACTGGATGCTATGGTTTTTATTATGCCTTAATAGTTGTGTTTCACTCAACATTTGGTAACCATCATTTGTGTTTACCTTGGAGGGTTTTGCCATACATTTGTCTAATAATCATCTTTGAGTCTGTTTAATTAGAAAAGCAGCCTCATTCTAAGGACTGTCTGAAATCTTAGCTTTTATGTGCTGGATGTTTGTTTTCTTCTAACACATTTGAAGTGAATTCTTGGTAGGAAGACAGCGCATCCTTGATCCTACCCTTCTGTTTTTCCCTGATAATAATAACAGCCTATGTTGTTGAGTGCCTACTATCTGTGGGGCACAGAGCCAAGTGCTTTATGTACCCATCTTATTTAATCAACAAGTTTGGCAGGCAGGAATTCTTTTCATTTCAAAGTTGAGGAAACTGAACCCCAAGTCTGTTCTGCTGGTAGCTGATGTGGCCAGAATTAAAATCTAAATTTTATTTTCTCTCTTCTTTTATGTCATTTTTCTTTTCATTGCTCAGTCCCAAGACTCAAGCTTCTGTTTTGTTCTGTTCTCCTTCAGGCCAGTCACAAGGTCTTTCCTCATTTCCATACCCATGTCTTGTCTTGTATCTTTGTCTCATTGTCCTCTGGGAAGCCCCCTCTGCCCAAATTTCTCTTCGCTTTCCATCTCCCTGGATCCTTTCTGGTGTCTTTCCATACCGGTCACATTATTGTTTGTGTATTTACTTATTTATTTCTGTTCTGGTGTATCTGGCTAAGCCTGTATCTGGAACCCTAACTACCTTTTCACCTAGTTATGCCTGTCTGCAGATGCCTGGTTCTTTGCCCTGTGTTCCGGAGGGCAGCCTTTTCATCCACTCACATCTCCCCCAGGCTTACATCCCAAGAGGACTCAGTACATCTCCTGTGCAGAGTAGTTCAGAGCCTGCTCTGGCTCCGGTTGTGAAACATGTCCCTTAACAAGGGAATCAGTTGTGTCAGTATGCTCCTGTGTAAGGCAGCTGTGCACCATGGAGTTGTTGGGGTTAACTGAATTAATGTATATAAGGCACTTAGAAGGTGCCAGGCACAAGGTAAAGACTCACTGCATTTGTCTGACCCCCACCATCTGTTTCTTTTTCTTATCAGCTGGTCTCAGCACAGGTTATTTGGTTCATTTGGAAGTATACTCTTCTCTTTCTTCTGGGCTTCAGTGTGGGTTTGCCTTGCCATCCCTGTGTGACACTGGCTGAATTATGTTGCCTCCAGAACTTAGTGTCCACACCCAGCAGCATTAAATGAGATAATGTTGGCCTGTGCTTAGTAAGGTCTCTGCACACAGTTGGGACTTGTCAGTGCAGCTGTTGTATTGCTTATCTCTTCCCTTGAGCCTTGGGCATCCCTCCCAGCCCTTGGAACACCTCCTCTCTAGGCACTGCCACCTGCTCACTGTCAGGGGAGGGACGCTGTTTCCCTGCCCTAGCCTTTCCTCTCTCTGCCTCTTCTCCCCGTGTCCCTGTGTGCTGGGGATTGGACCCAAGGCCTTAACCCTAGGTAAGCACTCTTTTTTTTTTTTTTTTTTTGGGTCCGGTCATGGGGCTTGAACTCTGGGCCTGGGCACTGTCCCTCAGCTCTTCAGCTCAAGGCTAGC
>NW_012277492.1:0-1883 GCF_000151885.1 Dipodomys ordii
TGGTAGAGCGCTAGCCTTGAGCTGAAGAGCTGAGGGACAGTGCCCAGGCCCAGAGTTCAGGCCCCACGACTGGACCCCCCCCCAAAAAAAAGAAAAGAAAAGACATGCCCTGACTTACCAAAGTATGGAAGAGGGAAACTTTAGATCAAAGACTCCAATCAAGTTGCAATTAGCTTATGTAAGCTCCTGACCAAGTTTTGTTGTCTATTTGCAAAAAAAGTTTTAAAACTACTTTAAAGTTATATTTGTAATTTGATTTTACTTATATTGTTATAAATGTTAACCACTTGAACTATTGGCCAACATTTTCATATAAAAGTATAAATTCTGACTTCTCTTAATAAATAAAAATTTGGGCAGTGCTGAAGTGTTATTTGTCCATCCTCCCTCAATGTCCTCTTCCTACCCCAACCAGAAAATATTGGGTCATCAAAGAAGGAACATCTATGTTAAGAACAATCATGAGCTCAACAATTTGACTTCCTTTTTGGAAGTAGTTTATTTGTCTATACTCAGTGTTGTTGTTGTTGTTCTTCTTCTTCTTCTTCTTTTTCTCCTTCTCCTTCTCCTCCTCCTCCCCCTCCTCCTTCTTCTTCTCCATCTTCTTCTTTTCTCTCTCTCTCTCTTCCTCTCTACCATTTTTGGAATTATTGCCCTTTTAATTTCTTTTTTTTTCCTTTTGTTGGTCATGGGGCTTGAACTCAGGGTCTGGGCACTGTCCCTGAGCTCTTTTGCTCAAGGCTGTGCTCTATCATTTGAGCCACAACATCACTTCCAGTTTTCTGGTGGTTTATTGGATATAAGAGTCTCATGGGCTTTTGGGGGCTGGTTTCAAACCACAATCCTCAGATATCAGCCTCCTGAGTAGCTAGGATTACAGGCTTGAGCCACCAGTGCCTGGCTTATATTTCATAATCATATATCAATTTGATCTGGCTAATATTTCAATAGTAATGGATAAAGATATAAATACAAATCAAAAGAAAAGCAAATAGAAGGCAAGGGTAGAAGGTGAGCTGTTTTCATTACTGACTTGTTCTTTTACATAGTGCCATTACTTGTAGAACACCTGCTATGTGCCAGACACAAGGTTAAATACCACAAGTACAGAAGGAAACAAGGCACAACCTGCCTGAAACTTAGTGTCTACTATGATGACTTCCAAAGTCTGTTATAGCTGTGAGTCAATTCTGGATTTCTAGACCTCACCCTCAAGAGATGCTGCTCATACAGTAAAAATTTTGAAGAATTCATATTCTGCACTTTAATTAAGAAAATTTGAACCTACAATTTAGAGAAAATAGTCTGAGTATAAAAGATAAATAGGCAGTTTCATTGAAGTATGAACTGGGCTCTGACAGAGAACAAACCAGAAGATTCAATGGCATTATGTTAGTTTTAGAACAGATAGAGCAATGGCTAGAGGGAGAGACATGTACTTTCAAAGTGAAATTAGAAAAGTAAGAAGCTTGTCAGATGAAGAGTAAGAGTCAAGTGAGAATTTGTAAAAGATTCCTGTAAATATAAGAGAAAATTAGAAAAGATAAATCAAGAGATGTACCCAAGGCTCTAATTGCTAAGGGCTTTATAATGCAATATTTATAATTATAGTTAAGGCAATTGTCTACATTAGGAAAGTGAAATATATTATTTCATATAATTTTTATGGCTATCTTGCTATATCACCTTCTTGACATTACAGAGGAGAAGCCTGAAGTTTGAGGTCTGAGGGAATAATCTCTCAATTTTGACATTATTTGCCATTCTGGAGATGATGATTCTTTTTTTTAATTTTAATTTTAATTTTTTTATTGAGAAAATACTGTACAGAGGTGTTACAATTACATGGGCAAGATAATGAGTACATTTCTTATCAAGCATTG
>NW_012277493.1:0-3834 GCF_000151885.1 Dipodomys ordii
CCTGAACTCTGAGCCTGGGCACTGTCCCTCAGCTCTTCAGCTCAAGGCTAGTGCTCTACCACTTGAGCCACAGCACCACTTCCAGCTTTTTTCCTTTTTTGCTTATGTGGTGCTGAGGAATCGAACCCAGGGCCTCAGGCATGCAAGGCAAGCACTCTACCACTGAGCCACCTTCCCAGCTTATGGCATATAGTTTTGCTAGTCACTCTCTGCCGAATGAATGAATGAATGTCCTTTGCTGCTTTTTCTGCACATTCTCACTTCCTTATCAGCATCTGATTAGATAAGTTTATGACTATCAAATGTGATACAAAGAAGCTTAATCTCTATCTAGCATTGAAAGTTTTCAAGCAGAGGTGCCAACTTGTTCACTGCTGTGCTTTAGTAACTTCAGCACATTTCTAATATTTGGAGAGATGAAATGGGGCCAGGATCCACAGCTGCCAGTACTCAGTTGGCAGGGTATTTTCAGTACTCAGTTGGGAGGGTATTTTCAGGCGGCCAGGAGGATGTCCAGAAGTAGAAAGTGGAGCTTGTGAAAGATATTATGAGAGTCGAATGAAAAGATCATGCCATATTCTTAGATGGCAAAAGGGAGAGCGGCCTTAGGACCTGGAGCCCACTCTTGGCATCTGACAGACAATGGCTAAGAGACAATTGTGTGGGCTAGAGTTTATCTGATAGGAACTTCTTGAATTTGAAGTGTTTGTGGGACATCGCTAGAGCATTGTAGTGAGTACAAAAATATCAGACATGGCTGGCTATCGGTGACTCATACCTGTAATCCTAGCAACTCAAGAAGCTGAAATCTGAGGATTGCAATTAAAGCTAGCCCAGGCAGGAAAGTCCGTGAGACTCTTATCTCCAATTCACTACCAAAAAAGGTAGAAGCAGAGCTGTGGCTCAAGTGGTAAAGTGCTAGCCTTGAGCACAAAAGCTTAGGAGTTCAAGCCCTAGAATTGGCACGCGCGCACACACACACACACACACACACACACATTCAGAAGTGGCCCTTAGAAGAGATTTCTCGTTACTATCTTCATCGAGTCATTTATATCAAGTATATTTAATTACGATGTTTACTCAGCAAACTCTTCTAAACCTGTTGGATAACCCCAACAAATGATCAAGCAAGTAGTTTGTAAGTTGTTTGGTGTTCATATGTCACACATAAGCTCTGCTACTGTGGTTTGAATTCAGGGCTTTGTGCTCTCACTTGACTATGTCAGTTATACTTGGCACTCTTCATTTCTGGCTTTTTTGCAACTTAATTGCAAATTTCTGTGTCTGGGCTGGTTTTTAAACTGAGATACTCAGATCTCAGCTAGGATGATAGGCATATACTACCCATACTGAGCTAAAAGTATTTGTTTTTCTGAAGTAAGCAAGAAAAATTATGTTGTAGCTAAGAAGTCCTTTGTCAAAAAGTCTTCCAGAATTCTGATTGCTAGCCTGATAACCAATTATTGGATTGATAGAAAAGAATACAGGCAGATAAAGAGACATGTCCCGCTGTGTCCCCAAAAGAGGTATAATCAGTCTGTGCTTGAATAGCATGAGGAACTCTCCATTTCTCTCCCGTGTGAAATTATGAAAGGACTCAGGACCTCTCCCCTTGCTCTCCGCACCTGACATTCGCTGAGTTGTGCTGTCAGAAGTTCTGTAGGTAAAGGGTGCAGCTTTATGCAGGTGTTATCTACATGCATTGCCGAGTAAGTTAATTCTCAACCAGCTCTGGGGCCGTATCATCTCCATATATATGCAGAAGGACTGCAAGAATCAAAGTCAATATAATCTCTCACAGAAATGGCCCCTTTGGGCTCACGGTTTTGATTTCATCACCATGTAGAATGCTAAATAGTCTCAGCCAGAGGAAGCAGCCCCAACCTTTCAGCCACAGTGGTGGTATTTCATCCTCACACTACAGGCCTTCCTCACTCTCTTCCTGTTTGACACCATCTGCAGTGAGCAGCTTGCTTTGGCTGCATAGGCAGGTGGAAGGACCCCTCCCTCTGTATTTAGATTCTACTGGCTTCACACTTTCACACATTATAGACAATTGAACAAACCTGCCAGCCCAACTGTGAACTCACTCTCATCTTTTCTTCCTAAGCTGGGAGCCTAGGTAGGATTGGGTATTTACTGAGAGTGGGACAGGGGTGAGTGAATTTGTTGAAATTTGATCACCTTAGTTTTATTTTTCCTTTCTCTCTTTCTCTCTCCCTTTTTCTCTTTCTCTTTCTTTCTTCCTGCTTTCTTTCTTCCTTTCTTCCTTCCTTCTTTCTTCCCTTCCTTCCTTCCTTCCTTTCTTTCTTTCTTTCTCTCTCTCTCTCTCTTTCTTTCCTCCTGGAACTTGAATCCCAGCTCTTATGCATACTAAACACATTCTCATCACTCTTACTACACTTAAATCAAGCCAAGTTCTTATTATTTTCCATTACACTGTGGTTCAGTGATAGAAAAAAAATGTCCATAATACCAGTACATATTTCAAATGCCAGTTCATATGAGGAAACAATTTCCTTACAGTGTTATCTAGATTATTCTCAAGTTCCCTGGGCCGAGGTCACTCTTTGTAGTTAATGTTGGGTTCCTGACCCAAACACAGTCTGTGCCAAATATGAAAAAAAAGAAAAAAGAAAAAGCCAGTTTTCCATGGTTTGGATAAAGAGGCGGCCGTGGGAACATGGACATACAGGTCTTTCTCTTATTCTCTAAAGTCACTGAGAAGCCAGCACCACCCAGTTGTCCTGGACACACCTGCAGAAGAGGGGGGAGTGAGAAACTGTCCATGAGAGAAAATAGAGCAAAAGGGGATGGGCCCATTTTATAACATCCCACTGTACAAAGACAACTTTTTGCAAGTGGAACAGAAGGAAGTATTGGTCCCAATCAGGAGGGAAATTATTTCTGTAGCTATGTGTTAAACATTGAAGCAGGAAGTGGCGGTGTGAATCAAGTGGTAGAGTGCCAGCTTCAGGTAAAAAAGCCAAATAAGAGCATGAGGCCTGGAGTTCAAGCTCCGAGTACAGGCATAAAATAAAAACAAAAAGGGAAAAAACCATTGACACAAGCTTGAAGATTCTGGCAAAGAAGGAAAAAATATGGATTCAATCTATGCAAAGGAAAATTTAAATGCAGATCAGAACTTCTGAACAGAAGTGACTCATTATAGCACCATTGATAATTACTAGAAATATGAACCATGAAGCTAAATGAACATAAAATAGTGTCTCACTACTCATTACAGAATTCAAAATTAGTTTACAAAGAGGTTGTAATTGCATTGAAAAATGTTAGTGATGTAATTCTGAGAAAGGTAGAGAGATATAAAGCTGAGTCACAGCATAACTTTGTGAGGAAAAAGGTATCTGTGCACATACAAAAGTTCAAAAGAAGATGCCCTAGTTCTAAAGCTAGAAGCAGTTTTATTGTCTTTCTTTCCTCCCAAACTTCTATGACATATGTAGCATCTCAAAAGTCAGAAACTTTTTGTGTGTGCATGACTGGTCCTGGGGCTTGAACTCAGGGTGTGGGCACTGTCCCTAAGCATTTTTATGTAACTCCATTTCCAGCTTTTTGGTGGTTAATTGGATGTATGAGTCTCATGAACTTTCTTATCTGAGCTGGCTTCAAACTGCAATCCTCAAATCACAGCCACCTAAAGAGCTAGGATTACAGGTGTGATCCCACCAGCAATCCAGCCAGAAACATTTTTTAAAATCTATATCTATCTACCTATATATATATATATATATATATATATATATATATATATACATGTATATATATGCATATATAGGTATATATATACCTATATATGCACATATATGT
>NW_012277494.1:0-1428 GCF_000151885.1 Dipodomys ordii
AAAAAAAAAGACAGAAAGAAAAGCTGAGACATGAGGCATGCCTGCCAGCTCCGCGTGTCATAGAAGACAGTGTCCCTCAGCCCACAGAGCCCGCCACTGCCTTGTGTCCCTCAGCCCACAGAGCCCGCCACTGCCTTCCTGCTGGGCCTTCTTGTCTATGTCAGAGTTAAAGGCATTTGGTCACATAAATTCTGCCAGCAAATGGGGCTACAGGGATCTTTAGGGAGTTAGTGCAAACTTTTTCTTCTTTTTTATTTATTATTTCTAATTGAAATAGTGATCTCCATGTTAATGAAACACTGAGCACCAAAATATTTGAAAAACAGCCACAAGGATTTCCTTGAGTTGTCTATCTAAAATACAAATGTTCTTATCCAGTAGCCCTAGGAGAGGGCTAAATAATATTTTCCTGTCTTCTGGGTCTCAGCATTGATAATAGAAAAGAGCCTTGGTAACTAAGCTGCCACAAGAGACCATAGGAATTTGCCAAATAGAGAGTTAGGGGTATAGCTCAGTGGCAGAGCTCTTTTTTTTTTTTCTTCTGTCAGTCATGGGGCTTGAACTCTGGGCCTGGGCGCTGTCCCTCAGCTCTTCAGCACAAGGCTAGCGCTCTACCATTTGAGCCACAGTGCCTCTTCTGTTTTTCTCATAGTTTTTTGGAGATGACAGTGTCACGGATTTTCCTGCCCTGGCTTTGAGCCACGATCCTCAGATCTCAGCCTCCTGAGTAGCTAGGATTACAGATGTGAGCCACCAGCGCCCAGCTAGAGCTCTTTTTTATTTTTATTTTTTATTTGGGTCCAGTCGTGGGGCCTGAACTCTGGGCCTGGGCACTGTTCCTCAGCTCTTCAGCTCAAGGCTAGCACTCTACCACTTGAGCCACAGTGCCACTTCTGGCTTTTTTGTTTATGTGGTGCTGAGGAATTGAACCCAGGGCCTCATGCATGCAAGGCAAGCGCTCTACCACTGAGCCACCTTCCCAGCCCCTAGAGCTCTTACTTATATACAAGACCTTAGGTTTGATTCCCAGGGCCCCCCTAAAACTTAGCAAATAAACTAGGACCTACGTAAATAAAAATATTACATATGGTATAGATATACACTGAAATATACACGCTCTTAAAAAGCTGTAGTTTTGCAGAGGCAATCACTATAGTCTGGTCTCCATGAGACCCGGAACCAACCAAATGGACACGTCTTTGCATCTCCTGCCCATAGCTAGGTTCAGAGGAACTCCTGCCTTCTTAGTTAGCTAAAAGCCTGAACTCCACTGTTTGCTCTCACTTTTCAGTTTGTGACAATCTGGAAAGCTTTACATCAGGCAGTCCTTTCCTATGCATGGATCTCAGCTACATCACAGCCTTGTTAAAAGATGGCTTTGGCTTTGCAGACAGCACTTGCTTACAGGTAAGAGACAGGACACCAGAG
>NW_012277495.1:0-2487 GCF_000151885.1 Dipodomys ordii
CTCTGGGCCTGGGCGCTGTCCCTCAGCTCTTCAGCTCAAGGCTAGCGCTCTACCACTTGAGCCATAGTGCCACTTCCAGCTTTTTCTGCTTATGTGGTACTGAGGAATCAAACCCAGGGCTTCATGCTGGGTAGGCAAGCGCTCTACCCCTAAGCCACTTTCCCCAACCTAGAGCTCGCCTTTTGAAGGAATGTCTCCATTGACCTGAGACCCTCAGGGAGGCCCCACCACGGGAAGGGCCACAGCGCCCCCTGGAGACAAGCCTTGCACACAGCGCCTGTGGGCACAGTGCCCATATGTACACTGTATCGTAGCTCCGGGGATCTTGGTGGGTGGGGGTGTGGGTACAGAGGGAAGAGCCCAGCACAGAATTCCAGGGGTGTCTTGTGTGTTCCAGAAGCTTCCTGGAGGCCAGTGTGGCTGGAGAGGAGCCAGGAAAGCAGGGAAATGCACGCAGTGGGCCGTGGGGTCACCCACAGGGAGGGGGAAGCGGGGGGGGCGGGGAGCACGAGGCAGAGGTGCCAGGGGTGATGCCAGGGCAGAGTGAAAGCCGCGTGTGCTGCCTTTTCTTCCGTGGGGTTTGGAAGGCCACGAATGGCTGAGACCAAGCCCAGCTAGCTCGTGCAGGTCCAGGGTGGGTTGGGGACAGCAAGGAGGTCCCCTGGGACCGGTTCATGTCCCCAAGCCTCAGCTCCCTCACCAGTGACAGGAGGCTCATCAGATGCTGTCTCGGAGAGCTCCTGTGAATGTGCTGCTGCTGCTGCTTCTCTTCTTCCTCTTCTTCTTCTCCTCCTCCTCCTCCTCCTCTCCCTCCCTCTTCTTTATGCTTACCCTTCTCCCCTCCTCCTCCTCCTCCTCTTTCTTCATTTTGTTTTTTAGACACAAGATCTCATTATGTTGCCCAGGCTGGTCTGGAACTCACAATCCTGCCTCCGTCCTCCCCAAGTGCTGGGATTGCAGGCGTGTGCCACTACACCAGGTTTGACATGCACTTCTGAATTTACCTAGCACACAGTAGGCACATTACCTTGGATATTCCTGCAGTCCCTGAAAGGCCTACCTTCAAGCCAGCAAGGAGGAAGGAGGGAAGGAAGGGAGGAAGAGAGGGAGGAAGGGAGGAAAGGGAGGAGGGAGGGAGGGAAGAAGGGAAAAGAAGGAACGTTCCCCAGCAGGTGGGAGCTGCTGAGCCTGGTGAGGGGGCAAAGCCCCGCTCTGCGATCCTCTCCAGCTGCCCAGCAGCGAATGCACCGCCGTTGCTTTTTCATTAATAGCCGCAGAATTCACACACAGCGCTCTTGACCACAGAGGTTTGCAGTTTATGGCGGCCTCGGACCCAGAAACACCAGGCTGAGCAATTGCCTTCACCCGCCGAATCACGCTGGCTTCATTACCTGCTCCTGGGTCAGGCCGGGAGGAAGAAGCACCTCCCACCAGATGTTCCACGTGCCGGGCTGCTCTGGAGTCCTCAGGGCTTCCAAGTGCGTTCCTTCCAGAGAATTCTCCATCAAAGCACAACCCCAGGCAGACACGTTTTCACACTGCGTGCCCCCAGCATGTGTGGGAGCAGGGGCCGCTGGAGATCTAAGTCAGACTAATTAGCTGTCAGCTGTGTTGCATCTGGAGATCAAATATGAGCGGCTGGCATCAAAAACCGTTCTGGTCCCTGTCATTTCCGTTCTCCTGGTACCACGCCACCCTTTCGAGCATGGTGCTAAGATGTTTCTCTGTGGTGACAAAAATCCAGCAGCCACCAAACGTGGAATCCAACTCATCTGCAATTAGTGATGGGGTGCCCTTGTACAGACGTAGAGAACCAGGCTTGGGGCTGGGCTGGGACGTGGGGCCCGGGAGCAGCCGGGTACACGTTCAGTATGCTGGAATGTAGTTTTCATGGGGAAAATAGAAATATTTCTGGAAGCCAGATGACAGAGATTCACTGTACTCCTGTCCACTCAGGAGACTGAGATCAGGAGGATCAAAGTTCAGAGCAGGCTTGGGCTGAAAAGTTCATGAGATTCCATCTCCAAAATAACCAGCAAAAGCTAGGCTGGAAGCATGGCTCAAGTGGTGGAGCACCACTTAATCAAGCAAGTAAGCTGAGTTAGTGCAAGGCCCTGAATTCAAATTCCATTGCCAAGAAGAGATTTTGTGGAGATTTTGGATGTGTGTGGAAATGAGTAATAAACTGGAGTTGATATTACTATGTTCTAAGCAATCAAAACTGTAAATTAGTCTCAATTATTCCTATCATTTTGTCTATGCATGTCGCTACTGCGGCTTGAACTCAGGTCCTGGTACTCTCCTTTAGCTTTTTCAATCAAGGCTGGTGCTTTATCACTTGAGCCACAGCTCCACTTCTGGCTTTTTGGTGGTTGGAGATAAGAGTCTCTCAGATATGTCTTCCTTGGCTGGCTTTGAACTGTGAACCTCTGATGTCAGCTAAGTAGCTAAGATTACAATCTTAAGCCACCAGTGCCTGGCTAGCTT
>NW_012277496.1:0-1664 GCF_000151885.1 Dipodomys ordii
ATCACCAGAAAACCGGAAGTGGCCCTGTGGCTCTAGTGGATAGAGTACTAGCCTAGAGCTGAAGAGCTGAGGGACAGTGCTCAAGCCCAGAGTTCCAGCCCCACGATTGACCAACAAAAAAAGGATAAAAGTAAAATTTTTAGCAAAATCTCAATATAATGAACTGATCTCTTACGTTGTTTCTAAGTGTGTTGCTTAAGAATCCCAATCATACACCTGTTTGCAGGTGCTAAACAAAGGCAATGCTGTATTTGCCTTTAGTAAGAGAGCAAAGATAGCAGAATTCGATGTTTTTGTGGTTGTAGTTGGAGACATGTGGTGTCAACATTTGGTCCTGGTGGCAGGAAGCAGAAAGGACCACTGAAGGGGAAGAAGAAACAGTAAAAATTTGGATAATGAGAATTTAGGAACTACAACCATACACAGTATAAAATTTTTGTTCTTGATGTTTGTTTTTTTAAACAAAGACAACAAGCTGGTTCTTGGATGGACTCCTGTTCTGTACTGAAAAAAAACTTGTGTAGAGGAGGCAGCAGAAAGATGCAGCATTGAGTGGTTTACTCTCTTGGTTCTACTCCTCACTCCTGGACCCAATGCTTGGACTCTGGAGTTAAAGGACTAAACACCTTTGGTTCCTTAAGGTCCTAAAAGAATCACTGGTAAAAACCCACAGTGGTAGTCATTCAGAGCAGTATTTGGCCACAATTACGAAAGCATTTGCTGGATCAAAATAATTCTGAAAATTGAGGCAAATGGTGTAAGTAATTTTACCTAAGTGTAATTTTATTCAAACACACATTGGTGATATAAAAGTGGTAGTTCGGAATTATAGTCCCCCCTAAAATAAATAAATGGAGTTACTATTTTTATTTATCATAAATAGATGCAGTTACTGGGATACATTTACCTGTAGCATTTTCTAAGATCAGAAGACAATATTTAAAAGATGATAATATTTAAATTGTAGAATCAACTGTGAAATCTGTGCATACCCTAATATTAGGGCTAATTGTCATAAGAGTGATCTATTGTACTTCAGGATAGAGTGTTTTTTGCATCAATCAGTGTACTTAACTTTCATAGAGTCCTACAATCTTTTCTTTCTTTGTTTATTTGTTTTGTTTTGTTTTTTGATGGTGGTGGGGCCTGAACTCTGGGCCTGGGCACTGTCCCTCAGCTCTTCAGCTCAAGGCTAGTGCTTTACCACTTTAGCCAGAGCACCAGTTCTGGCTTTTTCTGCTTAGTGGTGCTGAGGAATTGAACCCAGGGCCTCATGCATGCAAAGCAAGCACTCTACCACTGAGCCACCTTTCCAGCCTTCTTTCTTGGTTTATTTAGCTGAAATGTGGTTAATTAAGATAATAACCAGCTCTCTGGTTATTGAGAAAAATGATACTGAATATGTACAGACTCTATTAACTTGTTAGTCCCTAAACAATATAGTATAAGAACTATTCATGTAGCACTTTGTATTAGGGATTGTTGGTAATCTAGAGATGATTTAAAGTGTATAGGAGCTGCTGGTGGCTCATGCCTGTAATCCTAGCTACTCAGGAGGCTGAGATCTGAGCATTGCCGTTCAAAGTCAGCTTGGACAGGAATGTCCATGAAACTCTTATCTCCAATAAACCACTCAGAAAACTGGAAGTGGCGCTGTGTCTCAA
>NW_012277497.1:0-2692 GCF_000151885.1 Dipodomys ordii
TTGTTGTTTTTTTGTCAGTTGTAGGGCTTGAACTTTGGGCCTGGGCGCTGTCCCTGAACTCAAGGCTAGCGCTCTACCTCTTGAGCCACAGCGCCACCTCAGGTTAATTGGAGAGTCTCAACAGATGTTCCTGCCCAGGCTGGCTTTTAACTGTGATCCTCAGATCTCAGCCTCTTAAGTAGTTAAGGATTATAGGCCTAAGCCACCAGCACCCACCCTGAGCTTTTTCCCTCTAGGCTTGTGCTCTACCCCATTGAACCACAAATCCACTTTTGGTTTTCTGATAGTTAATTGGAGATTAGAGTCTCATGGGCTTTCCATACTTTCCTTCTCCACCTGGCTTTGAACTGGGATCCTCAGATCTCAGCCTCCTCAGTAGCCTGGATTACAGGTGTGAGCCACTGGCAGCCAGGAAGGGTTGTATTCTGTAAGGTAAATTGGGCATCTTTAAGAAGGACTGTTCGTTATGTGTATTTTACATAGCAGATTTAGGAATA
This sequence comes from Dipodomys ordii, assembly GCF_000151885.1. Lineage (NCBI taxonomy): Eukaryota > Metazoa > Chordata > Mammalia > Rodentia > Heteromyidae > Dipodomys > Dipodomys ordii. Next base: position 498 of record NW_012277497.1, read on the forward strand.
AAACATTTCACCTTGCTGTCAAGTTTCTCACAGTCCTATTAGGAGACAGAAGGTGTCTTCACTGTATTTTAGTCCCAATGCCTACAGTATGGACACAGTTGTCATAGAAGTCTAAGGGGAGTTGAAGAAGAGTAAGAGTAATGATTTCCTGCTCAAAGTTTGTTTTTCCACATTGCTTTTGAGGTTGCCAAGCATAGCAGAACACTAATTCCCCTCTCCCTCCATAGTGTTTGTGTTGCATTTTCCAAGGACAGAGATGAGGAAGTTAATATGTGTTCAAGAAGAGAAAACTGAAATTAGTGTAATTAGTTAAAATTGTTTTCTACCAGTAAATTTGGAATAAGTTCTTGCCTTCTATTACACAGTCCTTAGGTTCTTTGACAACTATCTCCTCTTCAACAGGATCTAGGTGTTGAGTGTTTTTAACATGCATTCCCATTGCCTTCTGTGTCTCAGTCCTACTTAGTTTTGTTTTTACCATACTGGGAATCAAACCTGGGGTTTTGTGCAAACTGGGCAGAACCACCACTAACTGACATCTCCAGTCTAGTGTTAATATCACTTCCCAACCAGAAATGAATTATGTTCAGAATGAGTATAGTTTTGTCTACTTTGGTTTTTCCACAGGTACAATAACTTGCCTAAAATTCTTTGGCAATAGGCATTTAATCAGCGGCGCAGAAGATGGGCTCATCTGTGTCTGGGATGCAAAGAAATGGGAATGCCTGAAGTCCATTAAAGCTCACAAGTGAGTCGTCATATTCCTGTTGATATTTCAATGTGTCACCCACCTTGGAAGCTAACTATCCATTTCATTTTAGAGGACATGTGACTTTCCTCTCTATTCACCCATCCGGAAAGTTGGCCCTGTCTGTAGGTACCGATAAGACATTACGGTAAGTCATTAATGCCCAAGGGCATCTTTACAACCTGTCTTTTTTATTGTGATAATTAGATATTGTTTCTTCGTTCAAACATTTGCAGTTACTGTGATACAAACAAAAAGTAGAAAGCTAATGAACCATTTCATAATGGTAGGAAAAGAAATATTTTAGGAAAAAAAATTTTCTGAAAATCGTGAATTTAACTATTGAAAAGGGCATGGCAATGAAGTGAGCTATAATTCTGCTTGATAAGGAAATTTGGGACATTGTTATAAGAAAGATGGAAGTCCTAAAATGTGTATTTTTTCCCTTTGGTAAATTACTTGATCAGGCCATAAACAAGCTTCCTGTTTTGCAGAACATGGAATCTTGTGGAGGGAAGATCAGCTTTCATAAAAAATATAAAACAAAGTGAGTATTTTAGTTTTACAATGAATTATACATTTTACAATAACCTAATAGAATAAGAATATATACATTCACATTTCCTAGATGGAAATGTTACAGGTCACCTTCTTTTCCCATTTTTTGATTTGGGATTTTGTGGCTGTACTATATACCAACTTATTTCCCTCCCTCCCTCCCTCCCTCCTTCCTTCCTGCCGGTCGTGGGGCCTGAACTCTGGGCCTGGGCACTGTCCCTCAGCTCTTCAGCTCAAGGCTAGCGCTTTACCACTTGAGCCACGGCGCCACTTCCGGCTTTTTTCTTTTTGCTTATGTGGTGCTGAGGAATCGAACCCAGGGCCTCTGGCATGCAAGGCAAGCGCTCTACCACTGAGCCACCTTCCCAGCCCCCCGCTGATAGTTTTTATGGCTAGTTGAACAATTTGTGTATTTCCAGAGACCTGTGATATGATTGATACTAACATGTTTTACTTTCCATCAGAAATGGACTCCTGTGGCTGACTTTACTCACCATGCCCACACTGCCTCCTTGTCAGCAGTGGCTGTGAACAGTCGCTTTGTAGTCACTGGGAGCAAAGATGAAACAATTCACATTTATGACATGAAAAAGAAGATAGAACATGGGGCTTTAGTACATCATAACGGTAAGGTTTGTATTTTTTTTTAGTATATATATTTTTTTCTTGTAAAGATCCTGTACAGAGGGGTTTCAGTAACACAAGTAAGGTAATTAGTACATTTCATATCGGGCATTGTTACCTCCTTTGTTTTTCCCCTACCATCCCTGTCCCTCCCTGCCTCCCCAACTTGTATTTTTTTTTCTTTCTTTCTTTTTGTCAGTCAGTCATGGGACTTGAAATCAGAGTCTGGGCACTGTCCATGAGCATTTTTGTTTTTTGTTTTTTT
>NW_012277498.1:0-2113 GCF_000151885.1 Dipodomys ordii
GGGGGGGGGGGGGGAGGGAGGCCGCGAACTACGCGTGCGCATTTCCGCCTCGCCGCTGCGCCTCGCGAGAACGCGCGCGCGCGAGGCCTACGCGGGCTCCCGCGTTCGAGTCCCCGCGATCGAAGACAGCCAGGTAGGTCCCCAGGAAGACGTCGCCGAGGATCCAGAGGGGACCTGCGGGCGGAGGCACATCCAAGGCCTGGAAGCCAGACAAGCAGAGGCGGAAGCCACCCTGAGAAATCTGCAAGATGAAGAGAGGAGGCTGCTCAGCGACCCTGGGGCCACACCAGAAATGCTTGTAGGCCAGGAGTGGTGGATCCCGCCTGTAATCACTGACCCAGGGGGCTGAGGCAGAAGGATACAGAGTTTGGAACCAGCCTGGGCTATGTAACAGGACCGCCCCCCCCCGCCCCCAACCCTAGCCGGGCCTTATGAAGCTATGCCCCCAGATCCAGCCTGCAAGCCCAGTCATCATGGAGGCCACTTACTTGGATGACATAGTCCTGGGCTGTGAGGTTAAACCAGGCCCCACCAAGGAGGAAGGAGACAGCGGGGAGCACTGGGACCCTGGAGCAGTGAATGAGGTACTAGGGGAGAAGAAGAAGCCGTGAAAGTAGGAGGTTCCTGCTCTGCTCCAGTTCCTCTGGCTCCCCGGTATCCTAGGGGAATGTCCCAGACTTGTCCTTTAAGTCTCTGAATGAGAGACTTCTCTCATTGAGTCTTCAATAATTCTCGCCCTAATTCTCACCCTGTTTGCCATCTATTGAAACTGTATGCTTTTCCTAAGAAACTTTTCTACTACCTGGAAGGGAGACCTACTTCTTAAAACAAAAAACTACTTTTCTGTGATTGCCAGTACTGGCGCTTGAACTCAGAGCCTTGTGCTTTTGCTTGGTTCTTAGCTGATTCGCTGAAGAAGCCCAGTCTGGCTGGCTTTGAACTGTGATCCTCAGATCTCAGCCTCCTGAGTAACTAGGATGACAGGCATGAGCCACCAGAGCCTTCATTCTTAACCAACCCTCTCCCATCACTACTCCTGAGTCACTCAGCACAGATCCTGGGATGTGTCCTTGCTTCCTCTTATTATCCTCACAGATCTATCCTCTCTTCAGACAGCTACTTGCTTTCCACCCTCAAGCCCCTACATCCTGTCCTATGACTGCCATCAGCTTCTCCCAGCCCACGCCCACCACCGCTGGTCCTAACCTGCCCTGTGAAGAGAGGAAACCCCCCAATGGTGGCATGCAGGGTGTGGATCTCCTCACTGGGCCCCGTGATGAGGGAGGTTCCTGTGTCCAGGATGGCAGCACAGCCCTGGGCACACAGAGTCAGCCCTGTGCCCACCTGCACACTGAGGAGGAGAAGGGGACTCTCGTTAGAGGCAGGGTCCTAGAGCTCCAGCCCCCCAGCTCCAGATCAGGAGGCCAAGGTGCTCACCGCTGCATGCGGATCTGCCAGTAAGTGGGCTTCGTGATAGGTATGAAGGTGAGGGGTGGGACGTAGTGATCCGGGTCTGAGCCCCCCAGGACCAGTTCTCCTCCATCTTCCCCTTCAGGGTCCCTGAAAGGACAGGAAACTGTGATGTCACCAGCATTTCTCCTTTCCCTCCCAAGAGGACCCAGGGATGGGACGTCATGCGATGGGACGTCATGCCCACTGGCTGTTCTGGGTCCTAGATGGGGTAATGGGGTAGTTCTGGGCCTAAGGGCCTGGAAGGAAGAATGGAGAGAAGAGAAATTAACCTTCTCCTCCCTCGCCTCCTCCTTCCCCTCCCCTTCTCCTTTCCCTTCTCCTCCTCCCCCTCCTCCTCCCCTCCTGCTCCTCCCTGGACCTGCGGGCTTGAACTCAGAGCCTGGGAACTATCTCAGCTTTTGCACTCAAAGATGGCATTCAGCTACTTGAGCCACAGTACCACTTCCAGTGTTTTCTGTGTAGTTTATTGGAGATAAGAGTCTCTAGGACTTTCCTGCCCAGGCTGGCTTTGAACCTCGATCCTCAGATCTCAGCTTCCTAAATAGCTAGGATTATAGGCATGAGCCACGGGTGCCTAGCTCAAGAGAGGAGTTCTTTTTTTTTTGGGTCCGGTCGTGGGGCCTGAACTCTGGGCCTGGGC
>NW_012277499.1:0-1483 GCF_000151885.1 Dipodomys ordii
GGTGATGGTGGCTATAGAACCCTTTTCCCCAACTAGGGTGGCTGAACTGCCCAGCCACTGAGGGATACTTTCTCAGCCCATTCTAGGCCTTGACACTGTGCCCATATCACAGGGCTCATACAGGCACCAAGTGCATGCCTCCCAGGGCCCTGGGTCAGGGAACACCCCCAGCCCTTGCCCCAGCCCAGCCTGCCCCCCTGCCCCCTGAAGGTGTCTCCAGCAGCTCCTCTGGGATGACTTCACAAGATGCTGGGTCCCACCCCTCAACTTGGTGCTTTGGCGTCATTCAGTCCCCTAACCTGCCACACAACAAGCCAAGACAGGGAAGGGTTAGGAGGAGCCTCCACATTTTATTAGGGATACTGCAGAAGCTGAGGCTGGAAGCAGAGCAGCCATGTTTTTAACAACAGATAAATTAACCGCAGTGCGGGTTGGGGTTTGGGGACTTGGCCAGGCGCTTTAATATTTAAACAAACAAACAAAAAGAACAAACAGACAGACAAACAAGACCCCAAGACATGGGGTAGGGAGGGCAGCACCGTTTAGACAGCAAGGAGGACCAGGGCAGAGAGAGAAGGCAATTTGTCCCCCTCCCCCCAAATTCCACCAGCACGGGGCCTTCAGAACAACCCCAGGGTGGGGGACTCTGGGAGAGGAGAGCAGCCAGGTTGGGCAGAGATGGCACAGCTGGCGGGCAGGAAGCCCAGCACCTCAAGATGGCTCAGCCTGAAGTGGGAGCTGGGATATAGTGGCCTTGAACCCCTATTCCCTTAAAGAAGAGCTTGACTCTGGGTGATCGAAAGGACGGAGGATGGGGTCTCTCCCTGAGCTAAGTGTGGTAATCTCATCCACAGCAGCGGTGGGGTGTGCCAGGGACTCCGGTCATCTTCTTATCCACATGCCTCCTTGGTCCCTTCATGGGGGGGGGTCCTCCACTGGCTCCAAGGAGTGGAGTATGAAGTGTAGGTCCAGTCTATTTAGTCCCCAGCTCCAGAGGGGCCTGGGAGGGGCACAGCTGTGGTGGGCACAGCCCGCTCAGCCCTGACTCCCGCAGGAGGACAGCGAGTCGTATAAAGAGTCACTGAGAGACTCTGAGGTCTCCAGCCCTGGAGCGCCCCCACTGGCCACTCTGCCTTCTTCACCCATGTCTGACGTGCTGGGGGTGCGACTGCCCCCAAATGCTGGGCCCTGGGGCGTAGAGGATGGGCGGTTGGGCTCCAGGCTTCGCTTGTGGTCCACGGGCAGAGCCTGGAAAGGATAGACAACTTGAAAACAATCTTTTCTTCCCACTTTCTGGTCAATCTGTGTGTGTGTGTGTGTGTAGGGTGGTCAATCTGTGTGTGTGTGTGTGTGTAGGGTGGTCAATCTGTGTGTGTGTGTGTGTGTGTAGGGTGGGGCTGGGGGTGGTGATGGTGGCTATAGAACCCTTTTCCCCAACTAGGGTGGCTGAACTGCCCAGCCACTGAGGGATACTTTCTCAGCC
>NW_012277500.1:0-1061 GCF_000151885.1 Dipodomys ordii
AATTACATGGGCAGGATAATGCATACATTTCTTACCAAGCATTGCAGCCTCCTCCTTTGTTTACCCTTCACATCCCTTCCCAGCCTCCTCCTTCCCCCCCAACCAATTAAATATTAATATTTAGCTTTGCCCAATAACTAGTTTATCCTAAAAACTTTTCCAGATTTTTAAGTCAAAAGCATTTTATAATGCTTAAAAATTTGGTTTTCCTTTGTTATGATAAAGATTAAATTTTTCATCAAATGATGATGCTTTTTAATTTTATTATTCAGTTATCTTTTTAGCTTAGGATACTTAAAAGAAAAAACATAAGTATATTATGTGATATTATTAAGCTTTTCCTAATGAATTATTCTATATTGAGAATTTTATATCAATGCCTAAAGGTCCATACCAAAACACTGCCTTTAAAATGAAGCTTTCTCTTGCTTAAATTCCTTTCCTTTGTCTTACTTTGCTTCAAATCCCTATTTCAAATAAATTTACTTTACAAAAATTTCTATAAACACTTTAACTTCTATATCTTTTGCCTCCTTTCTTCTTCCCTCAGGGCATGTATTTTATAGCACTTTTGGACATTTTTTTGAAGAAAAATTACTCATTTCTACATAGTACCCTAAATTCTCATATTTGTGGAAAAGTACAAATACAAAAATTCACAAATGTAAAACTTTTTACAATATGAAGAGATGAAGAGACATTACTGAACTTGAAAAAAATGTTTACAAAATTTTTTAAAGAAGTTGAACAGTAAAATATACCTGGAACTCAAAAAATTGAATCCCCAAAAATAAATCCTCAAAGAAACACCTGCCCAATAAATAAGTGGACTTAAGACCAAACAGAAACTTCTCTGAAGAGGAAAGGATAGCCAATAAACACATGAAGAAATGCTCAGCCTCTCTAGCCATAAAAGAAATGCAATTCAAAACAACATTGACATACCACTTCACCTCAGTTAGAATAGCTATAATCAAGAACTCTAATAACAACATATGCTGGAGGGGATGTGGACAGAAGGGAACCCTACTGCATTGTTGGTGGGAGTGTAAACTTGTTCA
>NW_012277501.1:0-1723 GCF_000151885.1 Dipodomys ordii
GGCTCAAGTGGTAGAGCACTAGCCTTGAGCTGAAGAGCTGAGGGACAGTGCCCAGGCCCAGAGTTCAGGCCCCACGACTGGAACCCCCCCCAAAAATGACCAGGGGCTAAGAGCTAAGGTGTTTGCCTACCTGTGGGAAGCCACAGGACACAATATCACTGGAATTCACCAAAAAGAAATACAAATACCTTTGTATGCCTAATAAAATACATATCAAACCCATATGATGAAAACAAAAATCTTTTTGTGCTGGTCCTGGGGCTTGAACTCAGAGCCTAAGTGCTCTCCTTGAGGGTTTTTTTGTTTGTTTTTTAGGGGAGGAGGAGCTGGAGATAAAGAGCCTCAAAGACTTTTCTACCTGGGATGGGTTCAAACTGCAATCCTCAGATCTTCGCCTCCTGAGTAGTTAGGAAAACAGGCAGGAACCACTGGAACCTGGCATTTTCCACAGACCCCTCATACCCTAATTCCTATGTTCTCCAAACCAAGACTTGTTGGGGGTCCACCCAAATTCTATGCTCACTATCCCAAGCTTCTGGACTCTTACCACATTTTCTCATTACAGCACCTAAAGTCAAGGGAAGACTCTAGAACAAAGGCTCAGCATCCTGGAGCCCCTCCTTGGATGAATGGGATCTGTAGTATGGCTGAGAAAAAAAAGAAAAAGCCATATAGACCACACTTTCTGCTCCCACCTTCTGCTACCCCCACCCAGTTCCTGAGGCAGATAGTAATGATCTATTGTAATGTCCCGCCAGTGAGAAAATCCATGGAGGCGCAATTAAAGGTAACAAAGGAGTTTTATTAGTCAGTCTGCAACTACCCTGTCCTGTGCTACATCACACTAGGAGCAGCCCCAGCTTCCAAGGGGGCTGGTTTTTTTCCTTTTCCCTTCCTTTCCCTCCTTCCCACAGGTGTGTCACCTCTCTGAAGGCCCCTCACTCCCACCAGCCTGTTCCCCTCTCCGCTGGCCTCTCGGCTGCTCTGCCACACTCCCTGCTGTCCTCTCTTCGGGCCTCTCAGCTCTCTGTCAGCCTCTATGATGGCTTGGTCCCCTTGGGCTTCCTCTGGCCTCGCGCCTCTCCTGGGCCCCTCTGCCGGCCCCTGGGCCTCACACCCCCCTCTGCTGGCCCCGCGGGCCCCACATGCCACTTCACCGGCCAGGGCTGGACCTGGGGAACTGGGAAGCGGAGGAGTGGGCGATCCTCACCTGTTGACATCCGGGCGCGGGAACCGATCAGCCCTTTCCTGCCGACGTGCCAACATCCGAGCACCGAGAGTGATCCACCTCTTGAGACTCTCTGGAGCCAGACGCAAGAATGGAGAAGTGCATGCAGGGGGTAGGGGGCTAGGAAGGAGGAGCACGTGGGAGCGAGGGTGGTGTGTGGGGGCGGGGCTAGGAAAGAGCAGCACGCGGGATAAGGGCGGTGTGTGAGGGGCGGGGCTAGGAAAGAGGAGCACGTGGGGATGAGGGCAGATGTGTGGGTGGGGCTAGGAAGGAGCACGTGGGGATAAGGGCGGTGTGGGGGGGCGGGGCTAGGAAGGAGGAGCACGTGGGATAAGTGCGGCGTGTGAGGGGCGGGTCTAGGAAGGAGGAACACGTGGGAGCGAGGGCGTTGTGGGGGGCGGGGCTAGGAAGGAGGACGCACGTGGGGATGAGGGCGGTGTGTGGGGGCGGGGCTAGGAAGGAGGAGCACGTGGGGATGAGGGTGGTGTGGGGGGG
>NW_012277502.1:0-1414 GCF_000151885.1 Dipodomys ordii
TCCCCCTCCTTCCTCTCCCCCTCCTCCCCCTTTTCCCCATCTCCTCCTCCTCCTCCTCCTTCTTCTTCTTCCTTTTTTTCTTCTTCTTCCTTCTCAAGCATTGCAGCCTCCTCCTTTGTTTACCCTTCACATCCCTTCCCAGCCCCCCCCCCCCCCCCCCCCCGCTTTGTTCTAATACGAAGGCATTAACTCAGGACTTCACGCTCTCACTTGGCTCTGTGGCTCAAGGCTGGAACTTATAACTTGGAACAGACTTCTAGTTCTGGATTTTTAATGGTTAATTGGAGATAAGCAGCCCATGGACTTTTTGCCCTTTCTGAGCAGGTTGGTTTTGAAACAAGATCCTCAGATCTTAGCCTCCTGAGTAGCTAGGATTAAAAACGTGATACACAGGTGCCAGGCTGGAATTATTTTCCTGTTTATTATGGAGTGAAATTTTATCAGATCATCCATATCTTTTATTTCTGAAAAGAAGATTTGCACCTACCCTATTTCTGAAAGCTGCTTTACCCATGATCCAATTCTGATTATCCATGCATGTTGCTGGTCTATAAATATTTATTATCCAAAAAGGTGAGAAATACCAATGTATCATAATTAATATAACATATGCATCCTTAAAATTTGTGTATTGATTTTAAGTAATTGGGTTGCGTTTTCCTCTTGAATTATTGTATAATTTCAAATATCTGTTTCTAGCAGAAAAGCAAATCTAGTCTGAAATACTACATGAAAGGATCAACAATAGGAAAGTGATCTTGTCAGTCAGGCACTGATCTGGAAATTAATGGTATAGCAGTATATTTTCTTTTCTTTTTTGTACATTTTTATTGTAAAAATACGGTACAGAGGGGTTACAGTTACATGAGCAAGGTAATGAGTACATTTCCTATCCAGCATTATTGCCTCCTCCTTTGTTTTTCCCTTACCATCCCTTCCCTCCCACCTCCACAACTCCCCCCTCGCCCTCCAGCCAAAGTTGTAAAGTTTGTTTTCAATAGTGTCTTGTATATCTCATTGCTACAATGGGTCAACCTGTATCCCTATTTAAGCATTTTGTTTTTTTCCCTTCCCCTCCCCGAATTAGAGAAGTATATATAACAAGATGCAGGGCCCCAGCATCAAATACAGTGAAAACAGGGGTTATACTGTGGGGGAGAAACACAGAAAGAAACAAAAGAATCACATGGTACATTATAAATGTTAGAAACAATAGCAAGAAAGAAAAAAAATATTTGTGTCCCTATCTTGGGGTTTATTTCACTTAACATCATCTTATCTGGTCATATGTACAAGCTTTTGACCTTTTCTGCTTGTCCCAGACATATACTAGTTATTGCAAATAAGGGAAACCATGGGACCTATGTTTCTTTGGGCCTGGCTTACTTCACTTAATATATTTTTTTCCAAGTCT
>NW_012277503.1:0-1980 GCF_000151885.1 Dipodomys ordii
CACGAAGTCCAGAGAGGATGTGGAGTAACATCATTCAGAGGATAATCTTCCTTTCTCTTACTGGACCTGGAATTGTGGGCAACATCCTTGTATGTGTGAGACATATGTACACTTTTTTCACAAATCCTGACAAAAAACCCATAGACCTCATCCTCATCCACTTGACTTTTTCTAATGTCATCATTATTTGTAGCACAGGGATAAGAGAGATAGCCACTGTTTTTTATGTCAGAAATTTTCTAGGTGATGTGGGCTGTAAACTTGTGCTTTATCTGGAAAGAGTAGCTCGAGGCCTTTCCATCTGCACCACCTGTTTGCTCAGCATGGTCCAGGCCATCACCATCAGTCCCAAGACCACACAATGGAGAAAGCTCAAACCTAAGACTGCATGGCAAGTTCTCCCCTATCTCCTCCTCTTTTGGATTTTAAATTCTCTGATAAGCTCCAACTTGCTCCACTATATCACAGCAGTCAATAACACGAATGGATCTGGACTTGGAATGTATGTTGTGTATTGTCATATGCTACCATCTATGCAAATAGTTAGATGGCTTTTCCTCTCCCTCATGGCTCTCCGGGATGTGATCTTTCAGAGTCTCATGGGCTGCAGTAGTGGGTACATGGCTTTCTATCTGTATAACCATCACAAAAGAGTCCTTTATCTTCATAGCTCCAGGTTTGCAAACAATTCTAGCCCAGAAATCAGAGCTACTCTAAGTACCCTTGTTCTTATGGCCTGTTTCCTTGTCTTTTATTGGGCAGATTTCATTTTTTCCTTCTATACAGGTTCCGTCGAAACCTTTGACTCTATAATAATAAATATTAAAGTATTTCTAGTTCTTGCTTATGCTAGCCTCAGCCCTTTTGTTCTGGTCATCAGAGATATTCGTGTTGCCAAATACTGGTGTTCTTTCTGAGAAATATGGAAATTATATATCCATTCCTCCATAACTAAAAGTATAAAAATGAGGAATTGGTTTGACCTGCTGTTCTAATATTTCAGAACATTAACATTCATTTAGACACATTTTAATAGGTTTATTTACATTTTTAATAGATCTCATCCTAAGCAATCTAAAATGGATTCATGTGTTCTAAGAATTTAGCAGGAAAGATTCTTATCAGCCTCCCATTTCAATCATCCCTATGATTTACCTCTCAGTTTCTTGCTTTCATGGGGAAAAAACTAGAAATTGAGTCTGTTTCCATGACTTGTTGTTGTTGCTGCTAGGCCTGGAGCGGGAACTCAGGGTCTGAGTGTAGTCCCTTAGCCTCTTTGCCTAAGACTAGCGCTCTAACTACAACTTGAACCGCACTGGCACTTCTGGCTTTTTCTGAGTAGTTTATTGGAGATAAGAGTCTCCCAGACCTTCCTGCCCAGGCTGGCTTTGAACCATGATCCTCAGACCTCAGCCTACTGAGTAGCTAGAATTACAAGTGTGAACTACTAGCTCCAAGTTGTTGCCATATTTCCTGAGCTTAAGATCTTCACCAAACAGAACCCCCCAACTTTTTTCCACCTTTGTGAACCCTCAAATGGATTTCCTTGCTTATAGCTCACACAAGGTTTTGACTTGGGATACATACTAAGTATATATACTATGGCTCCAAAAGAACAATGACCTTAAGAGCAAATTATGAAGAAGCTGTTCAGGTATTATTCCTTTTCTGAGTTCTACTTTTAGGACATACTGATGCTGATCTGTAAGAGACGCTAACTCTCTACACAACAAGGGATTCACCTGGCACTTGCATGGCATTGGTGGTTCCAGAAGTACTAAGGAAACTGACAAGAAAAAAATAGCGAACCAGTTACAAACCTAGTAAAAACCATGAAGTATAAGCATCAAATATATAGGATAGCACAAAGAGATATGTCTTCCTTTAACAGAAGCAATCTCAGGTTTCAGAAAGATGCTACCAAGTAGGCTCAACTTAATAACTACTGCTATATTAATGCCATGAGTTAACCAGTTGTAA
>NW_012277504.1:0-2065 GCF_000151885.1 Dipodomys ordii
CAAAAAAAAAAAAAAAAGAAATGAACTCATGGGCTGGGAAGGTGGCCTAGTGGTAGAATGCTTGCCTTTCATGCATGAGGCCCTGAGTTTGATTCCTCAGCACCACATAAGCAGAAAAAGCCAGAAGCGATGCTATGGCTCAAGTGGTAGAGCGCTAGCCTTGAGCTGAAGAGCTGAGGGACAGTGCCCAGGCCCAGCATTCAGGCTCCATGACTGGCAAAAAAGAAAAAAAAAAGAAATGAACTCATTATATGACTTATGTAACTGGTACTATTCCATCCCTTAAACAAAAATATATCAATACCATTTCCCTAAATAAGTTCTTAAAGAATATATCTGATAAGAAAACTGACATTCATAATTTATGACAAATTAAATGATTGATATAGGGTTGTTATAAAAGTCTGTTAAACAGGTGAGTTTACAAAATTCTTTGAGAACAATTTGTGGCCATTTTATAAAGAACTCAAAAAAAAAATTTTTTTTTTGGGGTCCGGTCATGGGACCTGAACTCTGGGCCTGGGCGCTGTCCCTCAGCTCTTCAGCTCAAGGCGAGTGCTCTACCACTTGAGCCACAGTACCACTTCCAGCCTTTTTCCCCCCTGCTTATGTGGTGCTGAGGAATCGAACCCAGGGCCTCATGTATGCAAGGCAAGCGCTCTACCACTGAGCTACCTTCCCAGCCCTAAAAAAATTTTTTATCCTTTTTTTTTTTTGTATTGTGGAAATACTGTACTGAGGGGTTACAATTACATAGGCAAGGTAATGAGTACATTTCTTATCAAGCATTGTTGCCTCCTCCTTTATTTCCCCTTCCCATCTCTCCTCCCCCACTTGGCCAATGTTGTAAAGATTATTTTTTGACATAATGTCTTGTACATCTCATTGTTGCAATGGGTCCACCTGTATCCCTATTTAAACTATTTGTTTTTTCCCTTTCCTCCCCAAATTATACCAACATCAAATACAGTGAAAACAGGGGTTATACCCTGTGGAAGGGACATACAAAGCAACAAAAAAATCATGTTATAAATACGTTAGAAACAATAGCAAGAAAGAAAAAACACTTGAATACTTATCTTGTGGTTCATTTCGCCTAACATCCACTTTTTTCTGCTTGTCTCAGACATATACTAGTTATTGCAAATAAGGGAAAGCATGGGAGCTGTTTCTTTGGGCCTGGCTTACTTCACTTAATATAATTTTTTCCAAGTCTTTCCATTTCCTAACAAATGGGGCAATGTTATTCTTTCTGATGAAGGCATAGAATTCCATTGTGTATATATACTACATTTTCTTGATCCATTCATCTACTTTACTGGATTGTTGGCAGGAGTGCAAACTTGTTCAACCACTTTGGAAAGTAGTGTGGAGGTTCCTCAAAAGACTATACATAGAGCTCCCCTATGACCCAGCAATCCCACTTTTGGGCATTTACCCAAATGATCACAAACAAGACCATACTAAAGCTACCAGCACAGCTATGTTTATTGCAGCATTATTTACCACAGCTAAGATACAGAATAAAGAACTAAAATTTTAAGAGGCAGCTGTGTTAGTATAAGATGGGTCTGAAGAGGTAGACAAGAGTCAGATTGTGGCCAGTCAGAATATCAGAAAGAAACTAGTATACTTTCATATGGAAAGTCATTGAAAGGATTTGGGAATGGTGGTAGGAGAGAAATAACAATCAGGGCTGCATCTGAATTCCTTTAGCAATCCAATGAATCATGCACTAAAAGATCAGTGCCTGTGAAACAGTATGTTCTAGTTTCAACAAGTCTCTGAGCATCTTAGTCAATGACAATAACCAAACATAAGTTCTAATATCTGTTCCAGATCATAATTCAAGTTGAGGCTGCAATACTAACCTTTTATTTTGTGTGTGTCCCAATCCTAGAGCTTGAACTTCAGGACTGGGAGCTATCCCTGAGCTTTGTTTTTTTTTTTTGGTCCGGTTGTGGGGCCTGAACTCTGGGCCTGAGCACTGTCCCTTAGCTCTTCAGCTCAAGGCTAGTGCCCTACCACTTGAGCCACAGCACCACTTCTGGCTTTTTTCTTTTTG
>NW_012277505.1:0-1867 GCF_000151885.1 Dipodomys ordii
TTTTTTTTTTTTTTGCTTATGTGGTGCTGAGGAATCAAACCCAGGGCCTCTGGCATGCAAGGCATGCGCTGTACCACTGAGCCCCGATAAGGAGATTCTTATTTCCAATTAACAACCAAGAAAGGAAAGCCAGAAGTGGAGCTGTGACTCAGTGGTAAAACCCCAGCCTTGAGCTAAAAAGCTGAGGGATCCAGGACCTGGGTTCAAGGCCCAGGACCAGTACACATACAAAAAAGCTGGTATGGAGATAATAATCCTAACTACTCAGGAGACTGAGATCTGAGAATGGAGGTTTGAAGTTTGAAGCCAGCCCAGGTAGACCAATCTGAGAGACTCTTATCTCCAATTAAGCAACAAAAAGCTGGAAGTGGAAATGTGGCTTAAGTAGTAAAGTGCCAGCCTTGGGCAAAAAAAGCCAAGAAAAGAAGTGGCGCTGTGGCTCAAGTGGTAGAGCACTAGCCTTGAGCCAAAGACGCTCAGGGACAGTGCCTAGTCCCTGAGTTCAAGCCCCAAGACTGGCAAACAAAACAAAACAAAACAAAAAAACGAAACAAAAAAAAAGCCAAGAAAGAGCACAAGGCCCTGAGCTCAAGTCTCTCTCATTACCAGCACATGCATGCACACACACATGCACATGCACACACCCACGCACGCGCGCGTACACACACACACACACACACACAGAGCTAGGTATCATAATACATGCCTGTCATCTCTGCTGTGCCAGAGGTAAATGGATCAAATACAACATGTGTCTGTCTGAAATAAATAGGTGTAATGGTGTGTTTTATGCAGTAGAGTGCAAGTCCCTGAGTACAAATGCCAATTCCTTAAAAAAAAAAAAAGAAAAAAGAAAAAGGATGCTAAGAGTGGTCTAGGCTAGGCACTGGTGGTTCGTGACTATAATCCTAGCTACTCAGGAGGCTGAGATATGAGGATTGAGATCCAAAGCCAGCCTGGGCAGGAAAGTCCATGATACTCTTTTTTTTGTGGTTCATGGGGCTTGAACTCTGGGCCTGGGCACTGTCCCTCAGCTCTTAAGCTCAAGGGTAGTCTCTACCACTTGAGCCACAGTGCCACTTCCGGTTTTCTGGTGGCTAATTAGAGATAAGAGATTCTTGTCTCCAATAAAACCACCAGAAAACCGGAAGTGGCTCTGAGACTCGTGATAGAATGCTCACCTGGAGTGAAGAACTCAGGGACAGTGCTCAGACCCAGAGTTCAAGCCCCACAACCAACCAAAAAGAAAAAAAAAAAAAAGAGTTGGTCTAAAACATCAACTCAGAGGCTCTCCAAAGCCAGATAAGTAGATAAATGAAAACCAAAGAAAGAAAATGGAAAAGTTTCTAACATATACTGCCCTTCTTGTGATTTTGTATTTTCACTACTTGAAGATACTTCTGAAAGTATTCATTTCAAGCAAATGTATTTTGCCTCATTTAGTAATACTTCATTTGACAAAAGTTACTACTCTATTAAGCATTTAAGGAAGAGTAAAACACTGGGAGAATAAATGCATTAATAAATACAGGCAAAAGCAGTTTTTATTTTACACGTACTAAGTGCCCAATGATATGGTAATATATAGAAACATGATATGGAAATATAAAAATATATGAGACCTCCTTGAGGTCTGTTTCACAAGACAAACTATCTAGATGTTACAGTATGTTATAAAATTGATGGTGTGATAAAAGTGAACAGTAAGCATAGTAGAAATATAGAACTGGAAATATTAAGAGATTCTAGGGAAAAGTAAGGTAACAAAGATAAATTTTGAGGGGTTGGGAAGGTGGCTCAGTGGTAGAGTGCTAGCCTTGAGCTGAAGAGCTGAGGGACAGCGCCAAGGCCCAGAGTTCAGGCCCCA
>NW_012277506.1:0-2372 GCF_000151885.1 Dipodomys ordii
CTTCAGCTCAAGGCGAACGCTCTACTACTTGAGCTACAGTGCCACTTCCGGTTTTCTGGTGGTTTATTGGAGATAGGAGTCTCACAGTCTCTCCTGCCCCGGCTGACTTTGAACCGCGATCCTCAGATCTCAGCCTCCTGAGTAGCTAGGATTACAGGCGTGAGCCACCAGCTCCCGGCTTTCCCCGTGAAACTCTTATCTCCAATTAACCACCAGAAAACTGGAAGTGGCTCTGTAGCTCAAGTGGTAAAGCTCTTGCCTTGAAGTGAAGAGCTCAGGGACAGTGCCCAGGAACAGAGTTCAAGCCCCATGACCGACAAAACAAAACAAAAACAAAACAAATTTATAGCCTCAAATGTGTGGCTTTGGCCCATGTGGTACTTTAAAATAAACCAACCTTAGCCAGATTCTGGTGGTTCACATCTATAATCTGAGCTACTCAGGAGGCTGAGATCTGAGGATCATGGCTCAAAGCCAGCTCCAGCAGAAAAGTCTGTGAGACTCTTATCTCCAATTAACCACCCAAAAGCTGAGTCTTTCAAGCCCTGAGTTCAAGCCCCAGGACCAACACATACACAAAAGAAATCAGGGTTGGAGATATGGCTACGGTGGCAGGGCACCTGCCAATGAGCAATAAGCATCAGATACCAAGTTTGAGTCTGGTCTCAAATAAAAGAGAAAAGTAAAAGAGCCATGTATTGGTGGCTCAAACCTGTAATCCTAGCTACTCAGAAGGTTGAGATCTGAGGATCATGGTTTGAAGCCAACCTGCGCAGAAAAGTCCCCGTGAGACTCACCTCCAATAAACTACTCAAAAAAAAACAAAACAGAAATGGCGCTGTAACTCAAGTGGTAGAGTACAAACCTTGAGGGACAGCACCCAGGCCTTGAGTTCAAGCCCAAGGACTGGTAAGAAAGAAAGAAAAAAAAACAGAAAAACAAAAACAAAGCCAGGCACTGGTGGCTCATACCTGTAATCCTCACTACTCAGGAGGCTGAGCTCTGAGGATCACAGTTCAAAGCCAGCCTGGAAAGGAAAGTCCATGAGACTCTTATCTCCAATTAACCAACAGAAGTGGCACTGTGGTTGTAATGGTAGATCGCTAGCCTTGAGCTGAAGAGCTGAAGGACAGCGCCCAGGCCCAGAATTCAAGCCCCATGACCGACACAAAAAAAAAGGAGAGAGAGAAACCCGGCTACTGCAGGTACACTTAAGTTACCTGTCTTGTCCTTTTAAGTAAACTACCCCAGGTACAGAGGCCAGTGGACTTTTGCTATAAGTGATGTTCTGAGTGGCTCTAGAAAGCCTCTCTCTTTATTCTCTTCTGATGCTGTGCTTACCTTGGGCACTTGGGAGCTCTCTTCTACATCCCCAGAAGACACCTGCCTTGACCTAAAATAGGGAATCATCATCATTTTAACTCCAGTCTTTGAAAGGACCATGTGCAAGGCAGACCTAGCAAAGTCTGGCAGGGAAGATCGTCAAAGGAGAAAGTGGTTGCTCTTTGCCTATAGACTGTTAGCCAGCATTTCATAAACATCCCTTCTCCCACGCTGGGCAACAATGGCTCATGCCTATAGTCCTAGCTGCTCAAAAGGTTGAGATCTGAGAATCACAGTGCAAAGCCAGCCTAGGCAAAAAAGTGCGTGAGTCTTCTCTCCAATTAATCATCAAAAAAATTTTCAGAAGTGGAGCTATGGCTCATAGCCTTGAGCACAAAAGCTTAGAGACAGGACAAAGTGTAAACAAATGCAGCAGTGGTACTCAATAGACACTATGTTGTCAAATGAACTAAACAATTTGTGGGTGGGATGGGAGAAAAAAGCTTGAAGAATGTGAAGGAAGGGTGACAATGTCCAAAAAGGTATTTACTCTTTCCCTGACTTATGTAACTTTAACTCCTCTGTACCTTTATAATATTGGGGACAAAAACAAAAAACAAAAACAAAACTCAGTGACAGTGCCTAGACCTTGAGTTCAAAGTCCCTGGACCATCACAAAACTAATAAATTAAATGTAATTGAATTTTTAAAAATCCCTTTTTCCACAAGGCACCAGTGGCTCATGCCTACAAACCTAGTCACTCAGAAGGCTAAGATCTAAGGATTGCAGTTTGAAGCCAGCCTGGGCAGAAAAGTCCCCATGAGACTCTTATCTCCAATTAACCACTCAAGAACCAGAAGTGGCTCTGTGATTCAAGTGGTAGAGCACTAGCCTTGAGCACAAGGAGGCTCAGGGGCAGCACCTAAGTCCTGAGTTCAAGCCCTACAACCAGTAAAAAAAAAAAAAAAAGGGGGGGGGGGGGGACCTGAGAATGTAGCTTAGTGCTTGCCTAGCCCTGGGTTCAATTCTTCAATACCACAGACACAGA